>NC_082711.1:130099350-130399350 GCF_030144855.1 Hypanus sabinus
GGGATTGGAATAAAGGGTTTGTGGAGAGTGGTGAGGGATTGGAATAAAGGAACGGGGGAGAGTGGTGAGGGATTGGAATAAAGGGTTTGTGGAGAGTGATGATGGTTTGGAATAAAGGAACGGGTGAGAGTGGTGAGTGATTGGAATAAAGGGAGAGTTTGGACTAAAGGGAGAGTGGTGAGGGTTTAGACTAAAGGGAGAGTGGTGAGGGATTGGAATAAAGGGAGAGTGGTGAGGGATTGGAATAAAGGGAGAGTGGTGAGGGATTGGAATAAAGGGAGAGAGGTGAGGGATTGCAATCAATGGAGAGTGGTGAGGGTTTGGAATAAAGGAACGGGGGAGAGAGGTGAGGGATTGGAATAAAGGGAGAGCGGTGAGGTATTGGAATAAAGTGACGGTGAAGAGTGGTGAGGGATTGGAATAAAGGGAGAGTGGTGAGGGATTGGAATAAAGGGTTTGTGGAGAGTGGTGAATGTTTGGAGTAAAGGAATGGGGCAGACTGGTGAGGGATTGGAATAAAGGGAGAGTGGTGAGGAATTGGAATAAAGGCAGTGTATTGAGTGATTGGAATAAAGGGAGAGTGGTGAGGGATTGGAATAAAGGGACGGTGAAGAGGTGGTGAGGGATTGGAATAAAGGGTTTGTGGAGAGTGGTGAGGGATTGGAATAAAGGAACGGGGGGGGAGGAGAGTGGTGAGGGATTGGAATAAAGTGTTTGTGGAGAGTAATGATGGTTTGGAATAAAGGAACGGGTGAGAGTGGTGAGGGATTGGAATAAAGGGAGAGTGGTGAGAGTTTGGACTAAAGGGAGAGTGGTGAGGGATTGGAATAAATGGAGAGTGGTGAGGGATTGGAATAAATGGAGAGTGGTGAGGGATTGGAATAAAGGGAGAGTGGTGAGGGATTGGAATAAAGGAACGGGGGAGCGTGGTGAGGGATTGGAATAAAGGGAGAGTGGTGAGGGATTTGAATAAAGGGAGAGTGGTGAGGGATTGGAAGAAAGGGGAGAGTGGTGAGGGATTGGAATAAAGGAACGGTGAAGAGTGGTGAGGGATTGGAATAAACGGAGAGTGGTGAGGGATTGGAATAAAGGAAAGGGGGAGAGTTTTGAGGGATTGGAATAAAGGAATGGTGGAGAGTGGTGAGGAATTGGAATAAAGGAACAGTGAAGAGTGGTGAGGGAATGGAATAATGGGAGAGTGGTGAGGGATTGAAATAAAGGGAGAATGGTGAGGGATTGGAATAAAGGGGAGGGTGGTGAGGGATTGGAATAAAGGGAGAGTGGTGAGGGATTGGAATAAAGGATCGGGGGAGAGTGGTGAGGGATTGGAATAAAGGGAGAGTGGTGAGGGATTGGAATAAAGGGAGAGTGGTGAGGGATTGGAATAAAGGGAGAGTGGTGAGGGATTGGAATAAAGGGAGAGTGGTGAGGGATTGGAATAAAGGGAGAGTATTGAGGGATTGGAATAAAGGGGAGAGTGGTGAGGGATTGGAATAAAGGAACGGGGGAGAGTGGTGAGGGATTGGAATAAAGGGTTTGGTGGAGAGTGATGATGGTTTGGAATAAAGGAACGGGTGAGAGTGGTGAGTGATTGGAATAAAGGGAGAGTTTGGACTAAAGGGAGAGTGGTGAGGGTTTAGACTAAAGGGAGAGTGGTGAGGGATTGGAATAAAGGGAGAGTGGTGAGGGATTGGAATAAAGGGAGAGTGGTGAGGGATTGGAATAAAGGGAGAGAGGTGAGGGATTGGAATAAAGGGAGAGCGGTGAGGTATTGGAATAAAGTAACGGTGAAGAGTGGTGAGGGATTGGAATAAAGGGAGAGTGGTGAGGGATTGGAATAAAGGGTTTGTGGAGAGTGGTGAATGTTTGGAGTAAAGGAATGGGGCAGACTGGTGAGGGATTGGAATAAAGGGAGAGTGGTGAGGAATTGGAATAAAGGCAGTGTATTGAGTGATTGGAATAAAGGGAGAGTGGTGAGGGATTGGAATAAAGGGACGGTGAAGAGTGGTGAGGGATTGGAATAAAGGGTTTGTGGAGAGTGGTGAGGGATTGGAATAAAGGAACGGGGGAGAGTGGTGAGGGATTGGAATAAAGTGTTTGTGGAGAGTAATGATGGTTTGGAATAAAGGAACGGGTGAGAGTGGTGAGGGATTGGAATAAAGGGAGAGTGGTGAGAGTTTGGACTAAAGGGAGAGTGGTGAGGGATTGGAATAAATGGAGAGTGGTGAGGGATTGGAATAAATGGAGAGTGGTGAGGGATTGGAATAAAGGGAGAGTGGTGAGGGATTGGAATAAAGGAACGGGGGAGCGTGGTGAGGATTGGAATAAAGGGAGAGTGGTGAGGGATTTGAATAAAGGGAGAGTGGTGAGGGATTGGAAGAAAGGGGAGAGTGGTGAGGGATTGGAATAAAGGAACGGTGAAGAGTGGTGAGGGATTGGAATAAACGGAGAGTGGTGAGGGATTGGAATAAAGGAAAGGGGGAGAGTTTTGAGGGATTGGAATAAAGGAATGGTGGAGAGTGGTGAGGAATTGGAATAAAGGAACAGTGAAGAGTGGTGAGGGAATGGAATAATGGGAGAGTGGTGAGGGATTGAAATAAAGGGAGAATGGTGAGGGATTGGAATAAAGGGGAGGGTGGTGAGGGATTGGAATAAAGGGAGAGTGGTGAGGGATTGGAATAAAGGATCGGGGGAGTGTGGTGAGGGATTGGAATAAAGGGAGGGTGGTGGAGGATTGAATAAAGGGAGAGTGGTGAGGGATTGGAATAAAGGGAGAGTGGTGAGGGATTGGAATAAAGGGAGAGTATTGAGGGATTGGAATAAAGGGAGAGTGGTGAGGGATTGGAATAAAGGAACGGGGGAGAGTGGTGAGGGATTGAAATAAAGGGAGAGTGGTGAGGGTTTAGACTAAAGGGAGAGTGGTGAGGGATTGGAATAAAGGGAGAGTGGTGAGGGATTGCAATAAAGGGAGAGTGGTGAGGTATTGGAATAAAGTAACGGTGAAGAGTGGTGAGGGATTGGAATAAAGGAGAGTGGTGAGGGATTGGAATAAAGGGAGAGTATTGAGGGATTGGAATAAAGGGAGAGTGGTGAGGGATTGGAATAAAGAGTTTGTGGAGAGTGGTGAATGTTTGGAGTAAAGGAATGGGGCAGACTGGTGAGGGATTGGAATAAAGGGAGAGTGGTGAGGAATTGGAATAAAGGGAGTGTATTGAGTGATTGGAATAAAGGGAGAGTGGTGAGGGATTGGAATAAAGGGACGGTGAAGAGTGGTGAGGGATTGGAATAAAGGGTTTGTGGAGAGTGGTGAGGGATTGGAATAAAGGAACGGGGGAGAGTGGTGAGGGATTGGAATAAAGGGTTTGTGGAGAGTGATGATGGTTGGAATAAAAGGAACGGGTGAGAGTGGGAGGGATTGGAATAAAGGGAGAGTATTGAGGGATTGGAATAAAGGGAGAGTGGTGAGGGATTGGAAGAAAGGGTTTGTGGTGAGTGGTGAATGTTTGGAGTAAAGGAATGGGGCAGACTGGTGAGGGATTGGAATAAAGGGAGAGTGGTGAGGAATTGGAATAAAGGGACGGTGAAGAGTGGTGAGGGATTGGAATAAAGGGTTTGTGGAGAGTGGTGAGGGATTGGAATAAAGGAACGGGGGAGAGTGATGAGGGATTGAATAAAGGGTTTGTGGAGAGTGATGATGGTTGGAATAAAGGAACGGGTGAGAGTGGTGAGGGATTGGAATAAAGGGAGAGTGGTGAGGTTTAGACTAAAGGGAGAGTGGTGAGGGATTGGAATAAAGGGAGAGTGGTGAGGGATTGGAATAAAGGGAGAGTGGTGAGGGATTGGAATAAAGGGAGAGAGGTGAGGGATTGGAATAAATGGAGAGTGGTGAGGGTTTGGAATAAGGAATGGGGGAGAGTGGTGAGGGATTGGAATAAAGGGAGAGTGGTGAGGGATTACAATAAAGGGAGAGTGGTGAGGTATTAGAATAAAGTAACGGTGAAGAGTGGTGAGGGATTGGAATAAAGGGAGAGTGGTGAGGGATTGAAATAAAGGGAGAGTGGTGAGGGTTTAGACTAAAGGGAGAGTGGTGAGGGATTGGAATAAAGGGAGAGTGGTGAGGGATTGCAATAAAGGGTGAGTGGTGAGGTATTGGAAAAAGTAACGGTGAGAGTGGTGAGGGATTGGAATAAAGGGAGAGTGGTGGAGGGATTGGAATAAAGGGAGAGTATTGAGGGATTGGAATAAAGGGAGAGTGGTGAGGGATTGGATAAGAGTTTGTGGAGAGTGGTGAATGTTTGGAGTAAAGGAATGGGGGCAGACTGGTGAGGGATTGGAATAAAGGGAGAGTGGTGAGGAATTGGAATAAAGGGAGTGTATTGAGTGATTGGATAAAGGGAGAGTGGTGAGGGATTGGAATAAAGGGACGGTGAAGAGTGGTGAGGGATTGGAATAAAGGGTTTGTGGAGAGTGGTGAGGGATTGGAATAAAGGAACGGGGGAGAGTGGTGAGGGATTGGAATAAAGGGTTTGTGGAGAGTGATGATGGTTTGGAATAAAGGAACGGGTGAGAGTGGGAGGGATTGAATAAAGGGAGAGTATTGAGGGATTGGAATAAAGGGAGAGTGGTGAGGGATTGGAAGAAAGGGTTTGTGGTGAGTGGTGAATGTTTGGAGTAAAGGAATGGGGCAGACTGGTGAGGATTGGAATAAAGGGAGAGTGGTGAGGAATTGGAATAAAGGGACGGTGAAGAGTGGTGAGGGATTGGAATAAAGGGTTTGTGGAGAGTGGTGAGGGATTGGAATAAGGAACGGGGGGAGAGTGATGAGGGATTGGAATAAAGGGTTTGTGGAGAGTGATGATGGTTTGGAATAAAGGAACGGGTGAGAGTGGTGAGGGATTGGAATAAAGGGAGAGTGGTGAGGGTTTAGACTAAAGGGAGAGTGGTGAGGGATTGGAATAAAGGGAGAGTGGTGAGGGATTGGAATAAAGGAGAGTGGTGAGGGATTGGAATAAAGGGAGAGAGGTGAGGGATTGGAATAAATGGAGAGTGGTGAGGTTTGGAATAAAGGAATGGGGGAGAGTGGTGAGGGATTGGAATAAAGGGAGAGTGGTGAGGGATTACAATAAAGGGAGAGTGGTGAGGTATTAGAATAAAGTAACGGTGAAGAGTGGTGAGGGATTGGAATAAAGGGAGAGTGGTGAGGATTGGAATAAAGGGAGAGTATTGAGGGATTGGAATAAAGGAGAGTATTGAGGGATTGGAATAAAGGGAGAGTGGTGAGGGATTGGAATAAAGGGTTTGTGGAGAGTGTTGAATGTTTGGAGTAAACGAATGGGGCAGACTGGTGAGCGATTGGAATAAAGGGAGAGTGGTGAGGAATTGAATAAAGGGAGTGTATTGAGTGATTGGAATAAAGGGAGAGTGGTGAGGGATTGGAATAAAGGGACGGTGAAGAGTGGTGAGGGATTGGAATAAAGGGTTTGTGGAGAGTGGTGAGGGATTGGAATAAAGGAACGGGGGAGAGTGGTGAGGGATTGGAATAAAGGGTTTCTGGAGAGTGATGATGGTTTGGAATAAAGGAACTGGTGAGAGTGGTGAGGGATTGTAATAAAGGGAGAGTGGTGAGAGTTTGGACTAAAGGGAGAGTGGTGAGGGATTGGAATAAATGGAGAGTGGTGAGGGATTGGAATAAATGGAGAGTGGTGAGGGATTGGAATAAAGGGAGAGTGGTGAGGGATTGGAATAAAGGAACGGGGGGAGAGTGGTGAGGGATTGGAATAAAGGGAGAGTGGTGAGGGATTAGAATAAAGGGAGAGTGGTGAGGGATTGGAAGAAAGGGGAGAGTGGTGAGGGATTGGAATAAAGGAACGGTGAAGAGTGGTGAGGGATTGGAATAAACGGAGAGTGGTGAGGGATTGGAATAAAGGAAAGGGGGAGAGTTTTGAGGGATTGGAATAAAGGAATGGTGGAGAGTGGTGAGGAATTGGAATAAAGGAACAGTGAAGAGTGGTGAGGGAATGGAATAATGGGAGAGTGGTGAGGGATTGAAATAAAGGGAGAGTGGTGAGGGATTGGAATAAAGGGGAGGGTGGTGAGGGATTGGAATAAAGGGAGAGTGGTGAGGGATTGGAATAAACGATCGGGGGAGAGTGGTGAGGGATTGGAATAAAGGGAGAGTGGTGAGGGATTGGAATAAAGGGAGAGTGGTGAGGGATTGGAATAAAGGGAGAGTGGTGAGGGATTGGAATAAAGGGAGCGTGGTGAGGTGATGGAATAAAGTAACGGTGAAGAGTGGTGACGGATTGGAATAAAGGGAGAGTGGTGAGGGATTGGAATAAAGGGAGAGTATTGAGGGATTGGAATAAAGGGAGAGTGGTGAGGGATTGGAATAAAGGAACGGGGGAGAGTGGTGAGGGATTGGAATAAAGGGAGAGTGGTGAGGGTTTAGACTAAAGGGAGTGATGTGAGGGATTGGAATAAAGGGAGAGTGGTGAGGGATTGGAATAAAGGGAGAGTGGTGAGGGATTGGAATAAAGGGAGAGTGGTGAGGGATTGGAATAAAGGGAGAGAGGTGAGGGATTGGAATAAACGGAGAGTGGTGAGGGTTTGGAATAAAGGAACGGGGGAGAGTGGTGAGGGATTGGAATAAAGGGAGAGTGGTGAGGGATTGGAATAAAGGGAGAGTGGTGAGGTATTGGAATAAAGTAACGGTGAAGAGTAGTGAGGGATTGGAATAAAGGGAGAGTGGTGAGGGATTGGAATAAAGGGTTTGTGGAGAGTGGTGAATGTTTGGAGTAAAGGAATGGGGCAGACTGGTGAGGGATTGGAATAAAGGGAGAGTGGTGAGGAATTGGAATAAAGGGAGTGTATTGAGTGATTGGAATAAAGGGACGGTGAAGAGTTGTGAGGGATTGGAATAAAGGGACTGTGGAGAGTGGTGAGGGTTTGGAATAAAGGAACGGGGGAGAGTGGTGAGGGATTGGAATAAAGGGAGAGTGGTGAGGGATTGGAATAAAGGGAGAGTGGTGAGGTATTGGAATAAAGTAACGGTGAAGAGTAGTGAGGGATTGGAATAAAGGGAGAGTGGTGAGGGATTGGAATAAAGGGTTTGTGGAGAGTGGTGAATGTTTGGAGTAAAGGAATGGGGCAGACTGGTGAGGGATTGGAATAAAGGGAGAGTGGTGAGGAATTGGAATAAAGGGAGTGTATTGAGTGATTGGAATAAAGGGACGGTGAAGAGTGGTGAGGGATTGGAATAAAGGGACTGTGGAGAGTGGTGAGGGATTGGAATAAAGGAACGGGGGAGAGTGGTGAGGGATTGGAATAAAGGGTTTGTGGAGAGTGATGATGGTTTGGAATAAAGGAACGGGTGAGAGCGGTGAGGGTTTGGAATAAAGGGAGAGTTTGGACTAAAGGGAGAGTGGTGAGGGTTTAGACTAAAGGGAGAGTGGTGAGGGATTGGAATAAAGGGAGAGTGGTGAGGGATTGGAATAAAGGGAGAGTGGTGAGGGATTGGAATAAAGGGAGAGAGGTGAGGGATTGGAATAAATGGAGAGTGGTGAGGGTTTGGAATAAAGGAACGGGGGAGAGTGGTGAGGGATTGGAATAAAGGGAGAGTGGTGAGGGATTGGAATAAAGGGAGAGTGGTGAGGTATTGGAATAAAGTAACGGTGAATAGTGGTGAGGGATTGGAATAAAGGGAGAGTGGTGAGGGATTGGAATAAAGGGAGAGTATTGAGGGATTGGAATAAAGGGAGAGTGGTGAGGGATTGGAATAAAGGGTTTGTGGAGAGTGGTGAATGTTTGGAGTAAAGGAATGGGGCAGACTGGTGAGGGATTGGAATAAAGGGAGAGTGGTGAGGAATTGGAATAAAGGGAGTGTATTGAGTGATTGGAATAAAGGGAGAGTGGTGAGGGATTGGAATAAAGGGACGGTGAAGAGTGGTGAGGGATTGGAATAAAGGGTTTGTGGAGAGTGGTGAGGGATTGGAATAAAGGAACGGGGGAGAGTGGTGAGGGATTGGAATAAAGGGTTTGTGGAGAGTGATGATGGTTTGGAATAAAGGAACGGGTGAGAGTGGTGAGGGATTGGAATAAAGGGAGAGTATTGAGGGATTTGGAATAAAGGGAGAGTGGTGAAGGATTGGAATAAAGGGTTTGTGGTGAGTGGTGAATGTTTGGAGTAAAGGAATGGGGCAGACTGGTGAGGGATTGGAATAAAGGGAGAGTGGTGAGGAATTGGAATAAAGGGACGGTGAAGAGTGGTGAGGGATTGGAATAAAGGGTTTGTGGAGAGTGATGATGGTTTGGAATAAAGGAACGGGTGAGAGTGGTGAGGGATTGGAATAAAGGGAGAGTGGTGAGGGTTTAGACTAAAGGGAGAGTGGTGAGGGATTGGAATAAAGGGAGAGTGGTGAGGGATTGGAATAAAGGGAGAGTGGTGAGGGATTGGAATAAAGGGAGAGAGGTGAGGGATTGGAATAAATGGAGAGTGGTGAGGGTTTGGAATAAAGGAACGGGGGAGAGTGGTGAGGGATTGGAATAAATGGAGAGTGGTGAGGGATTGGAATAAAGGGTTTGTGGTGAGTGGTGAATGTTTGGAGTAAAGGAATGGGGCAGACTGGTGAGGGATAGGAATAAAGGGAGAGTGGTGAGGAATTGGAATAAAGGGACGGTGAAGAGTGGTGAGGGATTGGAATAAAGGGTTTGTGGAGAGTGATGATGGTTTGGAATAAAGGAACGGGTGAGAGTGGTGAGGGATTGGAATAAAGGGAGAGTGGTGAGGGTTTAGACTAAAGGGAGAGTGGTGAGGGATTGGAATAAAGGGAGAGTGGAGAGGGATTGGAATAAAGGGTTTGTGGAGAGTGGTGAGGGATTGGAATAAAGGAACGGGGGAGAGTGATGAGGGATTGGAATAAAGGGTTTGTGGTGAGTGATGATGGTTTGGAATAAAGGAACGGGTGAGAGTGGTGAGGGATTGGACTAAAGGGAGAGTGTTGAGGGTTTAGACTAAAGGGAGAGTGGTGAGGGATTGGAATAAAGGGAGAGTGGTGAGGGATTGGAATAAAGGGAGAGTGCTGAGGGATTGGAATAAAGGGTTTGTGGAGAGTGGTGAATGTTTGGAGTAAAGGAATGGGGCAGACTGGTGAGGGATTGGAATAAAGGGAGAGTGGTGAGGAATTGGAATAAAGGGAGTGTATTGAGTGATTGGAATAAAGGGAGAGTGGTGAGGGATTGGAATAAAGGGACGGTGAAGAGTGGTGAGGGATTGGAATAAAGGGTTTGTGGAGAGTGGTGAGGGATTGGAATAAAGGAACGGGGGAGAGTGGTGAGGGATTGGAATAAAGGGTTTGTGGAGAGTGATGATGGTTTGGAATAAAGGAACGGGTGAGAGTGGTGAGGGATTGGAATAAAGGGAGAGTGGTGAGGGTTTAGACTAAAGGGAGAGTGGTGAGGGATTGGAATAAAGGGAGAGTGGTGAGGGATTGGAATAAAGGGAGAGTGGTGAGGGATTGGAATAAAGGGAGAGAGGTGAGGGATTGGAATAAATGGAGAGTGGTGAGGGTTTGGAATAAAGGAACGGGGGAGAGTGGTGAGGGATTGGAATAAAGGGAGAGTGGAGAGGGATTGGAATAAAGGGTTTGTGGTGAGTGGTGAATGTTTGGAGTAAAGGAATGGGGCAGACTGGTGAGGGATTGGAATAAAGGGAGAGTATTGAGGGATTGGAATAAAGGGAGAGTGGTGAGGGATTGGAATAAAGGGACGGTGAAGAGTGGTGAGGGATTGGAATAAAGGGTTTGTGGAGAGTGGTGAGGGATTGGAATAAAGGAACGGGGGAGAGTGGTGAGGGATTGGAATAAAGGGTTTGTGGAGAGTGATGATTGTTTGGAATAAAGGAATGGGGCAGACTGGTTAGGGATTGGAATAAAGGGAGAGTGGTGAGGGATTGGAATAAAGGGAGAGTGGTGAGGGATTGGAATAAAGGGAGAGTGGTGAGGGATTGGAATAAAGGGAGAGTGGTGAGTGGTGAATGTTTGGAGTAAAGGAATGGGGCAGACTGGTGAGGGATTGGAATAAAGGGAGAGTGGTGAGGGATTGGAATAAAGGGAGAGTGGTGAGGGTTTGGAATAAAGGAACGGGGGAGAGTGGTGAGGGATTGGAATAAAGGGATAGTGGTGAGGGATTGGAATGATGGGAGAGTATTGAGGGATTGGAATAAAGGGACAGTGGTGAGGGATTGGAATAAAGTGAGAGTATTGATGGATTGGAATAAAGGGAGAGTGGTGAGGGATTGGAATAAAGGGAGAGTGGTGAGGGATTGGAATAAAGGGAGAGTGGTGAGGGATTGGAATAAAGGGAGAGAGGTGAGGGATTGGAATAAATGGAGAGTGGTGAGGGTTTGGAATAAAGGAACGGGTGAGAGTGGTGAGGGATTGGAATAAAGGGAGAGTGGTGAGGTATTGGAATAAAGGGAGAGTGGTGAGGTATTGGAATAAAGTAACGGTGAAGAGTGGTGAGGGATTGGAATAAAGGGAGAGTGGTGAGGGATTGGAATAAAGGGAGAGTATTGAGGGATTGGAATAAAGGGAGAGTGGTGAGGGATTGGAATAAAGGGTTTGTGGAGAGTGGTGAATGTTTGGAGTAAAGGAATGGGGCAGACAGGTGAGCGATTGGAATAAAGGGAGAGTGGTGAGGAATTGGAATAAAGGGAGTGTATTGAGTGATTGGAATAAAGGGAGAGTGGTGAGGGATTGGAATAAAGGGATGGTGAAGAGTGGTGAGGGATTGGAATAAAGGGTTTGTGGAGAGTGGTGAGGGATTGGAATAAAGGAACGGGGGAGAGTGGTGAGGGATTGGAATAAAGGGTTTGTGGAGAGTGATGATGGTTTGGAATAAAGGAACGGGTGAGAGTGGTGAGGGTTTGGAATAAAGGGAGAGTTTGGACTGAAGGGAGAGTGGTGTGGGATTGGAATAAATGGAGAGTAGTGAGGGATTGGAATAAATGGAGAGTGGTGAGGGATTGGACTAAATGAGAGTGGTGAGGGATTGGAATAAAGGGGGAATGGTGAGGGATTGGAATAAAGGGAGAGTGGTGAGGTATTGGAATAAAGTAACGGTGAAGACTGGTGAGGGATTGGAATAAAGGGAGAGTGGTGAGGGATTGGAATAAAGGGAGAGTGGTGAGGTATTGGAATAAAGTAACGGTGAAGAGTGGTGAGGGATTGGAATAAAGGGAGAGTGGTGAGGGATTGGAATAAAGGGAGAGTATTGAGGGATTGGAATAAAGGGAGAGTGGTGAGGGATTGGAATAAAGGGTTTCTGGTGAGTGGTGAATGTTTGGAGTAAAGGAATGGGGCAGACTGGTGAGGGATTGGAATAAAGGGAGAGTATTGAGGGATTGGAATAAAGGGAGAGTGGTGAGGGATTGGAATAAAGGGACGGTGAAGAGTGGTGAGGGATTGGAATAAAGGGTTTGTGGAGAGTGGTGAGGGATTGGAATAAAGGAACGGGGGAGAGTGGTGAGGGATTGGAATAAAGGGTTTGTGGAGAGTGATGATGGTTTGCAATAAAGGAACGGGTGAGAGTGGTGAGGGATTGGAATAAAGGGAGAGTTTGGACTAAAGGGAGAGTGGTGTGGGATTGGAATAAATGGAGAGTAGTGAGGGATTGGAATAAATGGAGAGTGGTGAGGGATTAGAATAAAGGGAGAGAGGTGAGGGATTGGAATAAAGGGGGAATGGTGAGGGATTAGAATAAAGGGAGGGTGGTGAGGGATTGGAATAAAGGGAGAGTGGTGAGGGATTGGAATAAAGGGAGAGTGGTGAGGTATTGGAATAAAGTAACGGTGAAGAGTGGTGAGGGATTGGAATAAAGGGAGAGTGGTGAGGGATTGGAATAAAGGGAGAGTATTGAGGGATTGGAATAAAGGGAGAGTGGTGAGGGTTTGAAATAAAGGGTTTGTGGAGAGTGGTGAATGTTTGGAGTAAAGGAATGGGGCAGACTGGTGAGGGATTGGAATAAAGGGAGAGTGGTGAGGAATTGGAATAAAGGGAGTGTATTGAGTGATTGGAATAAAGGGAGAGTGGTGAGGGATTGGAATAAAGGGACGGTGAAGAGTGGTGAGGGATTGGAATAAAGGGTTTGTGGAGAGTGGTGAGGGATTGGAATAAAGGAACGGGGGAGAGTGGTGAGGGATTGGAATAAAGGGTTTGTGGAGAGTGATGATGGTTTGGAATAAAGGAACGGGTGAGAGTGGTGAGGGATTGGAATAAAGGGAGAGTGGTGAGAGTTTGGACTAAAGGGAGAGTGGTGAGGGATTGGAATAAATGGAGAGTGGTGAGGGATTGGAATAAATGGAGAGTGGTGAGGGATTGGAATAAAGGGAGAGTGGTGAGGGATTGGAATAAAGGAACGGGGAGATTGGTGAGGGATTGGAATAAAGGGATAGTGGTGAGGGATTGGAATGATGGGAGAGTATTGAGGGATTGGAATAAAGGGAGAGTGGTGAGGGATTGGAATAAAGTGAGAGTATTGATAGATTGGAGTAAAGGGAGAGTGGTGAGGGATTGGAATAAAGGGAGAGTGGTGAGGGATTTGAATAAAGGGAGAGTGGTGAGGGATTGGAAGAAAGGGGAGAGTGGTGAGGGATTGGAAGAAAGGAACGGTGAAGAGTGGTGAGGGATTGGAATAAACGGAGAGTGGTGAGGGATTGGAATAAAGGAAAGGGGGAGAGTTTTGAGGGATTGGAATAAAGGAATGGTGGAGAGTGGTGAGGGATTGGAATAAAGGAACAGTGAAGAGTGGTGAGGGAATGGAATAATGGGAGAGTGGTGAGGGATTGAAATAAAGGGAGAGTGGTGAGGGATTGGAATAAAGGGGAGGGTGGTGAGGGATTGGAATAAAGGGAGAGTGGTGAGGGATTGGATTAAAGGATCGGGGGAGAGTGGTGAGGGATTGGAATAAAGGGAGAGTGGTGAGGGATTGGAATAAAGGGAGAGTGGTGAGGGATTGGAATAAAGGGAGCGTGGTGAGGTGTTGGAATAAAGTAACGGTGAAGAGTGGTGAGGGATTGGAATAAAGGGAGAGTGGTGAGGGATTGGAATAAAGGGAGAGTATTGAGGGATTGGAATAAAGGGAGAGTGGTGAGGGATTGGAATAAAGGAACGTGGGAGAGTGGTGAGGGATTGGAATAAAGGGAGAGTGGTGAGGGTTTAGACTAAAGGGAGAGTGGTGAGGGATTGGAATAAAAGGAGAGTGGTGAGGGATTGGAATAAAGGGAGAGTGGTGAGGGATTGGAATAAAGGGAGAGAGGTGAGGGATTGGAATAAATGGAGAGTGGTGAGGGATTGGAATAAAGGGTTTGTGGAGAGTGGTGAATGTTTGGAGTAAAGGAATGGGGCAGACAGGTGAGCGATTGGAATAAAGGGAGAGTGGTGAGGAATTGGAATAAAGGGAGTGTATTGAGTGATTGGAATAAAGAGAGAGTGGTGAGGGATTGGAATAAAGGGACGATGAAGAGTGGTGAGGGATTGGAATAAAGGGTTTGTGGAGAGTGGTGAGGGATTGGAATAAAGGAACGGGGGAGAGTGGTGAGGGATTGGAATAAAGGGTTTGTGGAGAGTGATGATGGTTTGGAATAAAGGAACGGGTGAGAGTGGTGAGGGATTGGAATAAAGGGAGAGTTTGGACTAAAGGGAGAGTGGTGTGGGATTGGAATAAATGGAGAGTTGTGAGGGATTGGAATAAATGGAGAGTGGTGAGGGATTGGACTAAATGAGAGTGGTGAGGGATTGGAATAAAGGGGGAATGGTGAGGGATTGGAATAAAGGGAGAGTGGTGAGGTATTGGAATAAAGTAACGGTGAAGAGTGGTGAGGGATTGGAATAAAGGGAGAGTGGTGAGGTATTGGAATAAAGTAACGGTGAAGAGTGGTGAGGGATTGGAATAAAGGGAGAGTGGTGAGGGATTGGAATAAAGGGAGAGTATTGAGGGATTGGAATAAAGGGAGAGTGGTGAGGGATTGGAATAAAGGGTTTGTGGTGAGTGGTGAATGTTTGGAGTAAAGGAATGGGGCAGACTGGTGAGGGATTGGAATAAAGGGAGAGTATTGAGGGATTGGAATAAAGGGAGAGTGGTGAGGGATTGGAATAAAGGGACGGTGAAGAGTGGTGAGGGATTGGAATAAAGGGTTTGTGGAGAGTGGTGAGGGATTGGAATGAAGGAACGGGGGAGAGTGGTGAGGGATTGGAATAAAGGGTTTGTGGAGAGTGATGATTGTTTGGAATAAAGGAACGGGTGAGAGTGGTGAGGGATTGGAATAAAGGGAGAGTATTGAGGGATTGGAATAAAGGGAGAGTGGTGAGGGATTGGAATAAAGGGCTTGTGGTGAGTGGTGAATGTTTGGAGTATAGGAATGTGGCAGACTGGTGAGGGATTGGAATAAAGGGAGAGTGGTGAGGGATTGGAATAAAGGGAGAGTGGTGAGGGTTTGGAATAAAGGAACGGGGGAGAGTGGTGAGGGATTGGAATAAAGGGATAGTGGTGAGGGATTGGAATGATGGGAGAGTATTGAGGGATTGGAATAAAGGGACAGTGGTGAGGGATTGGAATAAAGTGAGAGTATTGATGGATTGGAATAAAGGGAGAGTGGTGAGGGATTGGAATAAAGGGAGAGTGGTGAGGGATTGGAATAAAGGGAGAGTGGTGAGGGATTGGAATAAAGGGAGAGAGGTGAGGGATTGGAATAAATGGAGAGTGGTGAGGGTTTGGAATAAAGGAACGGGGGAGAGTGGTGAGGGATTGGAATAAAGGGAGAGTGGTGAGGGATTGGAATAAAGGGAGAGTGGTGAGGTATTGGAATAAAGTAACGGTGAAGAGTGGTGAGGGATTGGAATAAAGGGAGAGTGGTGAGGGATTGGAATAAAGGGAGAGTATTGAGGGATTGGAATAAAGGGAGAGTGGTGAGGGATTGGAATAAAGGGTTTGTGGAGAGTGGTGAATGTTTGGAGTAAAGCAATGGGGCAGACAGGTGAGCGATTGGAATAAAGGGAGAGTGGTGAGGAATTGGAATAAAGGGAGTGTATTGAGTGATTGGAATAAAGGGAGAGTGGTGAGGGATTGGAATAAAGGGACGGTGAAGAGTGGTGAGGGATTGGAATAAAGGGTTTGTGGAGAGTGGTGAGGGATTGGAATAAAGGAACGGGGGAGAGTGGTGAGGGATTGGAATAAAGGGTTTGTGGAGAGTGATGATGGTTTGGAATAAAGGAACGGGTGAGAGTGGTGAGGGTTTGGAATAAAGGGAGAGTTTGGACTAAAGGGAGAGTGGTGTGGGATTGGAATAAATGGAGAGTAGGGAGGGATTGGAATAAATGGAGAGTGGTGAGGGATTGGACTAAATGAGAGTGGTGAGGGATTGGAATAAAGGGGGAATGGTGAGGGATTGGAATAAAGGGAGAGTGGTGAGGTATTGGAATAAAGTAACGGTGAAGAGTGGTGAGGGATTGGAATAAAGGGAGAGTGGTGAGGGATTGGAATAAAGGGAGAGTGGTGAGGTATTGGAATAAAGTAACGGTGAAGAGTGGTGAGGGATTGGAATAAAGGGAGAGTGGTGAGGGATTGGAATAAAGGGAGAGTATTGAGGGATTGGAATAAAGGGAGAGTGGTGAGGGATTGGAATAAAGGGTTTCTGGTGAGTGGTGAATGTTTGGAGTAAAGGAATGGGGCAGACTGGTGAGGGATTGGAATAAAGGGAGAGTATTGAGGGATTGGAATAAAGGGAGAGTGGTGAGGGATTGGAATAAAGGGACGGTGAAGAGTGGTGAGGGATTGGAATAAAGGGTTTGTGGAGAGTGGTGAGGGATTGGAATAAAGGAACGGGGGAGAGTGGTGAGGGATTGGAATAAAGGGTTTGTGGAGAGTGATGATGGTTTGGAATAAAGGAACGGGTGAGAGTGGTGAGGGATTGGAATAAAGGGAGAGTATTGAGGGATTGGAATAAAGGGAGAGTGGTGAGGGATTGGAATAAAGGGTTTGTGGTGAGTGGTGAATATTTGGAGTAAAGGATTGGGGCAGACTGGTGAGGGATTGGAATAAAGGGAGAGTGGTGAGGAATTGGAATAAAGGGACGGTGAAGAGTGGTGAGGGATTGGAATAAAGGGTTTGTGGAGAGTGGTGAGGGATTGGAATAAAGGAACGGGGGAGAGTGATGAGGGATCGGAATAAGGGGTTTGTGGAGAGTGATGATGGTTTGGAATAAAGGAACGGGTGAGAGTGGTGAGGGATTGGAATAAAGGGAGAGTGGTGAGGGTTTAGACTAAAGGGAGAGTGGTGAGGGATTGGAATAAAGGCAGAGTGGTGAGGGATTGGAATAAAGGGAGAGTGGTGAGGGATTGGAATAAAGGGAGAGAGGTGAGGGATTGGAATAAATGGAGAGTGGTGAGGGTTTGGAATAAAGGAACGGGGGAGAGTGGTGAGGGATTGGAATAAAGGGAGAGTGGTGAGGGATTGGAATAAAGGGAGAGTGGTGAGGTATTGGAATAAAGGGAGAGTGGTGAGGGATTGGAATAAAGGGTTTGTGGAGAGTGGTGAATGTTTCGAGTAAAGGAATGGGGCAGACTGGTGAGAGATTGGAATAAAGGGAGAGTGGTGAGGAATTGGAATAAAGGGAGTGTATTGAGTGATTGGAATAAAGGGAGAGTGGTGAGGGATTGGAATAAAGGGACGGTGAAGAGTGGTGAGGGATTGGAATAAAGGCTTTGTGGAGAGTGGTGAGGGATTGGAATAAAGGAACGGGGGAGAGTGGTGAGGGATTGGAATAAAGGGACGGTGAAGAGTGGTGAGGGATTGGAATAAAGGGTTTGTGGAGAGTGGTGAGGGATTGGAATAAAGGAACGGGGGAGAGTGGTGAGGGATTGGAATAAAGGGTTTGTGGAGAGTGATGATGGTTTGGAATAAAGGAACGGGTGAGTGTGGTGAGGGATTGGAATAAAGGGAGAGTTTGGACTAAAGGGAGAGTGGTGAGGGTTTAGACTAAAGGGAGAGTGGTGAGGGATTGGAATAAAGGGAGAGTGGTGAGGGATTGGAATAAAGGGAGAGTGGTGAGGGATTGGAATAAAGGGAGAGAGGTGAGGGATTGGAATAAATGGAGAGTGGTGAGGGTTTGGAATAAAGGAACGGGGGAGAGTGGTGAGGGATTGGTATAAAGGGAGAGTGGTGAGGGATTGGAATAAAGGGAGAGTGGTGAGGTATTGGAATAAAGTAACGGTGAAGAGTGGTGAGGGATTGGAATAAAGGGAGAGTGGTGAGGGATTGGAATAAAGGGAGAGTATTGAGGGATTGGAATAAAGGGAGAGTGGTGAGGGATTGGAATAAAGGGTTTGTGGAGAGTGGTGAATGTTTGGAGTAAAGGAATGGGGCAGACTGGTGAGGGATTGGAATAAAGGGAGAGTGGTGAGGAATTGGAATAAAGGGAGTGTATTGAGTGATTGGAATAAAGGGAGAGTGGTGAGGGATTGGAATAAAGGGACGGTGAAGAGTGGTGAGGGATTGGAATAAAGGGTTTGTGGAGAGTGGTGAGGGATTGGAATAAAGGAACGGGGGAGAGTGGAGAGGGATTGGAATAAAGGGTTTGTGGAGAGTGATGATAGTTTGGAATAAAGGAACGGGTGAGAGTGGTGAGGGATTGGAATAAAGGGAGAGTTTGGACTAAAGGGAGAGTGGTGTGGGATTGGAATAAATGGAGAGTAGTGAGGGATTGGAATAAATGGAGAGAAGTGAGGGATTGGAATAAAGGGAGAGAGGTGAGGGATTGGAATAAAGGGGGAATGGTGAGGGATTAGAATAAAGGGAGGGTGGTGAGGGATGGGAATAAAGGGAGAGTGGTGAGGGATTCGAATAAAGGGAGAGTGGTGAGGTATTGGAATAAAGTAACGGTGAAGAGTGGTGAGGGATTGGAATAAAGGGAGAGTGGTGAGGGATTGGAATAAAGGGAGAGTATTGAGGGATTGGAATAAAGGAACAGTGAAGAGTGGTGAGGGAATGGAATAATGGGATTGTGGTGAGGGATTGAAATAAAGGGAGAGTGGTGAGGGATTGGAATAAAGGAACGGGGGAGAGTGGTGAGGGATTGGAATAAAGGGAGAGTGGTGAGGGTTTAGACTAAAGGGAGAGTGGTGAGGGATTGTAATAAAGGGAGAGTGGTGAGGGATTGGAATAAAGGGAGAGTGGTGAGGTATTGGAATAAAGTAACGGTGAAGAGTGGTGAGGGATTGGAATAAAGGGAGAGTGGTGAGGGATTGGAATAAAGGGAGAGTATTGAGGGATTGGAATAAAGGGAGAGTGGTGAGGGATTGGAATAAAGGGTTTGTGGAGAGTGGTGAATGTTTGGAGTAAAGGAATGGGGCAGACTGGTGAGCGATTGGAATAAAGGGAGAGTGGTGAGGAATTGGAATAAAGGGAGTGTATTGAGTGATTGGAATAAAGGGAGAGTGGTGAGGGATTGGAATAAAGGGATGGTGAAGAGTGGTGAGGGATTGGAATAAAGGGTTTGTGGAGAGTGGTGAGGGATTGGAATAAAGGAACTGGGGAGAGTGGTGAGGGATTGGAATAAAGGGTTTGTGGAGAGTGATGATGGTTTGGAATAAAGGAACGGGTGAGAGTGGTGAGGGATTGGAATAAAGGGAGAGTTTGGACTAAAGGGAGAGTGGTGTGGGATTGGAATAAATGGAGAGTAGTGAGGGATTGGAATAAATGGAGAGTGGTGAGGGATTGGACTAAATGAGAGTGGTGAGGGATTGGAATAAAGGGGGAATGGTGAGGGATTAGAATAAAGGGAGGGTGGTGAGGAATTGGAATAAAGGGAGAGTGGTGAGGGATTGGAATAAAGGGAGAGTGGTGAGGTATTGGAATAAAGTAACGGTGAAGAGTTGTGAGGGATTGGAATAAAGGGAGAGTGGTGAGGGATTGGAATAAAGGGAGAGTATTGAGGGATTGGAATAAAGAGAGAGTGGTGAGGGATTGGAATAAAGGGTTTTTGGAGAGTGGTGAATGTTTGGAGTAAAGGAATGGGGCAGACTGGTGAGGGATTGGAATAAAGGGAGAGTGGTGAGGAATTGGAATAAAGGGAGTGTATTGAGTGATTGGAATAAAGGGAGAGTGGTGAGGGATTGGAATAAAGGGACGGTGAAGAGTGGTGAGGGATTGGAATAAAGGGTTTGTGGAGAGTGGTGTGGGATTGGAATAAAGGAACGGGGGAGAGTGGTGAGGGATTGGAATAAAGGGTTTGTGGAGAGTGATGATGGTTTGGAATAAAGGAACGGGTGAGAGTGGTGAGGGATTGGAATAAAGGGAGAGTTTGGACTAAAGGGAGAGTGGTGAGGGTTTAGACTAAAGGGAGAGTGGTGAGGGATTGGAATAAAGGGAGAGTGGTGAGGGATTGGAATAAAGGGAGAGTGGTGAGGGATTGGAATAAAGGGAGAGAGGTGAGGGATTGGAATAAATGGAGAGTGGTGAGGGTTTGGAATAAAGGAACGGGGGAGAGTGGTGAGGGATTGGTATAAAGGGAGAGTGGTGAGGGATTGGAATAAAGGGAGAGTGGTGAGGTATTGGAATAAAGTAACGGTGAAGAGTGGTGAGGGATTGGAATAAAGGGAGAGTGGTGAGGGATTGGAATAAAGGGAGAGTATTGAGGGATTGGAATAAAGGGAGAGTGGTGAGGGATTGGAATAAAGGGTTTGTGGAGAGTGGTGAATGTTTGGAGTAAAGGAATGGGGCAGACTGGTGAGGGATTGGAATAAAGGGAGAGTGGTGAGGGATTGGAATAAAGGGACGGTGAAGAGTGGTGAGGGATTGGAATAAAGGGTTTGTGGAGAGTGGTGAGGGATTGGAATAAAGGAACGGGGAGAGTGGAGAGGGATTGGAATAAAGGGTTTGTGGAGAGTGATGATGGTTTGGAATAAAGGAACGGGTGAGAGTGGTGAGGGATTGGAATGAAGGGAGAGTTTGGACTAAAGGGAGAGTGGTGTGGGATTGGAATAAATGGAGAGTAGTGAGGGATTGGAATAAATGGAGAGAAGTGAGGGATTGGAATAAAGGGAGAGAGGTGAGGGATTGGAATAAAGGGGGAATGGTGAGGGATTAGAATAAAGGGAGGGTGGTGAGGGATGGGAATAAAGGGAGAGTGGTGAGGGATTCGAATAAAGGGAGAGTGGTGAGGTATTGGAATAAAGTAACGGTGAAGAGTGGTGAGGGATTGGAATAAAGGGAGAGTGGTGAGGGATTGGAATAAAGGGAGAGTATTGAGGGATTGGAATAAAGGAACAGTGAAGAGTGGTGAGGGAATGGAATAATGGGATTGTGGTGAGGGATTGAAATAAAGGGAGAGTGGTGAGAGATTGGAATAAAGGAACGGGGGAGATTGGTGAGGGATTGGAATAAAGGGAGAGTGGTGAGGGTTTAGACTAAAGGGAGAGTGGTGAGGGATTGTAATAAAGGGAGAGTGGTGAGGGATTGGAATAAAGGGAGAGTGGTGAGGTATTGGAATAAAGTAACGGTGAAGAGTGGTGAGGGATTGGAATAAAGGGAGAGTGGTGAGGGATTGGAATAAAGGGAGAGTATTGAGGGATTGGAATAAAGGGAGAGTGGTGAGGGATTGGAATAAAGGGTTTGTGGAGAGTGGTGAATGTTTGGAGTAAAGGAATGGGGCAGACTGGTGAGCGATTTGAATAAAGGGAGAGTGGTGAGGAATTGGAATAAAGGGAGTGTATTGAGTGATTGGAATAAAGGGAGAGTGGTGAGGGATTGGAATAAAGGGACGGTGAAGAGTGGTGAGGGATTGGAATAAAGGGTTTGTGGAGAGTGGTGAGGGATTGGAATAAAGGAACGGGGGAGAGTGGTGAGGGATTGGAATAAAGGGTTTGTGGAGAGTGATGATGGTTTGGAATAAAGGAACGGGTGAGAGTGGTGAGGGATTGGAATAAAGGGAGAGTTTGGACTAAAGGGAGAGTGGTGTGGGATTGGAATAAATGGAGAGTAGTGAGGGATTGGAATAAATGGAGAGTGGTGAGGGATTGGACTAAATGAGAGTGGTGAGGGATTAGAATAAAGGGAGGGTGGTGAGGAATTGGAATAAAGGGAGAGTGGTGAGGGATTGGAATAAAGGGAGAGTGGTGAGGTATTGGAATAAAGTAACGGTGAAGAGTAGTGAGGGATTGGAATAAAGGGAGAGTGGTGAGGGATTGGAATAAAGGGAGAGTATTGAGGGATTGGAATAAAGGGAGAGTGGTGAGGGATTGGAATAAAGGGTTTGTGGAGAGTGGTGAATGTTTGGAGTAAAGGAATGGGGCAGACTGGTGAGGGATTGGAATAAAGGGAGAGTGGTGAGGAATTGGAATAAAGGGAGTGTATTGAGTGATTGGAATAAAGGGAGAGTGGTGAGGGATTGGAATAAAGGGACGGTGAAGAGTGGTGAGGGATTGGAATAAAGGGTTTGTGGAGAGTGGTGAGGGATTGGAATAAAGGAACGGGGGAGAGTGGTGAGGGATTGGAATAAAGGGTTTGTGGAGAGTGATGATGGTTTGGAATAAAGGAACGGGTGAGAGTGGTGAGGGATTGGAATAAAGGGAGAGTGGTGAGAGTTTGGACTAAAGGGAGAGTGGTGAGGGATTGGAATAAATGGAGAGTGGTGAGGGATTGGAATAAATGGAGAGTGGTGAGGGATTGGAATAAAGGGAGAGTGGTGAGGGATTGGAATAAAGGAACGGGGGAGAGTGGTGAGGGATTGGAATAAAGGGATAGTGGTGAGGGATTGGAATGATGGGAGAGTATTGAGGGATTGGAATAAAGGGAGAGTGGTGAGGGATTGGAATAAAGGGAGAGTGGTGAGGGATTTGAATAAAGGGAGAGTGGTGAGGGATTGGAAGAAAGGGGAGAGTGGTGAGGGATTGGAATAAAGGAACGGTGAAGAGTGGTGAGGGATTGGAATAAAGGGAGAGTGGTGAGGAATTGGAATAAAGGGAGTGTATTGAGTGATTGGAATAAAGGGAGAGTGGTGAGGGATTGGAATAAAGGGACGGTGAAGAGTGGTGAGGGATTGGTATAAAGGGTTTGTGGAGAGTGGTGAGGGATTGGAATAAAGGAACGGGGGAGAGTGGTGAGGGATTGGAATAAAGGATTTGTGGAGAGTGATGATGGTTTGGAATAAAGGAACGGGTGAGAGTGGTGAGGGATTGGAATAAAGGGAGAGTGGTGAGAGTTTGGACTAAAGGGAGAGTGGTGAGGGATTGGAATAAATGGAGAGTGGTGAGGGATTGGAATAAATGGAGAGTGGTGAGGGATTGGAATAAAGGGAGAGTGGTGAGGGATTGGAATAACGGAACGGGGGAGAGTGGTGAGGGATTGGAATAAAGGGATAGTGGTGAGGGATTGGAATGATGGGAGAGTATTGAGGGATTGGAATAAAGGGAGAGTGGTGAGGGATTGGAATAAAGGGAGAGTGGTGAGGGATTTGAATAAAGGGAGAGTGGTGAGGGATTGGAAGAAAGGGGAGAGTGGTGAGGGATTGGAATAAAGGAACGGTGAAGAGTGGTGAGGGATTGGAATAAACGGAGAGTGGTGAGGGATTGGAATAAAGGAAAGGGGGAGAGTTTTGAGGGATTGGAATAAAGGAATGGTGGAGAGTGGTGAGGAATTGGAATAAAGGAACAGTGAAGAGTGGTGAGGGAATGGAATAATGGGAGAGTGGTGAGGGATTGAAATAAAGGGAGAGTGGTGAGGGATTGGAATAAAGGGGAGGGTGGTGAGGGATTGGAATAAAGGGAGAGTGGTGAGGGATTGGAATAAAGGATCGGGGGAGAGTGGTGAGGGATTGGAATAAAGGGAGAGTGGTGAGGGATTGGAATAAAGGGAGCGTGGTGAGGTGTTGGAATAAAGTAACGGTGAAGAGTGGTGAGGGATTGGAATAAAGGGAGAGTGGTGAGGGATTGGAATAAAGGGAGAGTATTGAGGGATTGGAATAAAGGGAGAGTGGTGAGGGATTGGAATAAAGGAACGGGGGAGAGTGGCGAGGGATTGGAATAAAGGGAGAGTGGCGAGGGATTGGAATAAAGGGAGAGTGGCGAGGGATTGGAATAAAGGGAGAGTGGCGAGGGATTGGAATAAAGGATCGGGGGAGAGTGGTGAGGGATTGGAATAAAGGGAGAGTGGTGAGGGATTGGAATAAAGGGAGAGTATTGAGGGATTGGAATAAATGGAGAGTGGTGAGGGATTGGAATAAAGGAACGGGGGAGAGTGGTGAGGGATTGGAATAAAGGGAGAGTGGTGAGGGTTTAGACTAAAGGGAGAGTGGTGAGGGATTGGAATAAAGGGAGAGTGGTGAGGGATTGGAATAAAGGGAGAGTGGTGAGGTGTTGGAATAAAGGGAGAGTGGTGAGGTGTTGGAATAAAGGGAGAGTGGTGAGGGATTGGAATAAAGGGAGAGTATTGAGGGATTGGAATAAAGGAGAGTGTGGTGATGTATTGGAATAAAGGGGAGAGTGGTGAGGGATTGGAATAAAGTGGAGAGTGGTGAGGGATTGGAATAAAGGAGAGTGTGGTGATGTATTGGAATAAAGGGGAGAGTGGTGAGGGATTGGAATAATGGGGATAGTGGTGAGGGATTGGAATAAAGGAACGGTGAAGAGTGGTGAGGGATTGGAATAAAGGAGTTGGGAGAGTGGTGAGGGATTGGAATAAAGGGGTTGTGGAGAGTGTTGAGGGTCTGGAATAATGGGGCTGTGGAGAGTGCTGAGAAGTTAGATGGGAGGGAATTATTCTCTTGGGCAGACACCAGGAGTGTTGGATTTCAGGGTTGTATTGGTAATCCTGTCTTTATTTCTTTCTGTACGGTTAGGTCTGCAGTTCATTTTCTCTGATTGGGAGTAGAAGGCTCCAGGTTGTTAATATTCATGATCTCACTCGCTGCAGTAGAGGTTTAACTGATGAAGTTCACGAATCTTACACAGTAACCAATGGCAACATCATTTAATACTGAACAATTTAGAAAGTTACAGTTCCCACCCACGTCATCTGCAGTGAGAGAGTGAGATTCACGGGCAAAACATTAATGAGGTGGGGTGGGGGTTGCTGTCAGGGCCAACTTCTTTCCTTGTGACATTGCTGAATGGTCTGAATGGTAAGCACTGCTGCTCACCCACTGATAAGCAACACAGAGGCTGAGGATGGGAGGCCCCGTGCAGGTCAGGCTCGTCTCGTACCCTCAGGAGGAGGACACACACAGTCAAATGAAGCAGACGGGATCTCACCCTTCCTCACCAATGACAGCCAGCACTTAAACCCTCCTCCATCTACACCCCCTGTAGGGTCACACCATAATACCCCTTCAGCAACAGCTGTGGCAGAGGAGGGAGGGAGATTGCTCAGAGGATAGAGAAATTTCTACACTTACTGCAGCCTCATAGTGCAGGGGGCATTGACACGAGGGAGGAGGCAGAGCAGATCCCTGAATGCCTGCCCTTACAGCAAACGCCCCTTCCAGGGGTGAATTCAGGAGTCACTTTGAAAGGGGCAGAGGTTTCCCCTTTACAGGCAAACTAACTTCACTGGCACACATGCCCAGTGGGAAACTGTTTGCATCATGGCCTGGTGTGTAAGTCTAATGCAGAGGTCTCAGCTACCGTGGAGGATAACTATAAGAGGCTGTACCTCAGGAAGGTCATCATCATTAAAGGAACGACATCTAGGCCATCAGGCAGAAGGTACTGGGGAGCCAGATGACCCCAGAAATTTCAGCAACAACTTCTTCCCCACTCCCATCAGGCTCTTGAACCAACGTGGAAAAACCCCAACACTATCTTGGACTTACTTTAATGTTCTTATAATATTTTTGTTTATTTTGTCATGAAAATTATGTATAATTCATGTTAATTTAAGTTTATGCTACTTCTATTTGTTACGCTTGGAATGTATTGAGTGGGCGCTGCAAGAAGCTAATTTTCATGGCATTTATACGCTGGGCTTGCATGCCATGACAATGAATTTAGTCTTTAGGGGAGCCGTCTGGGACTCTGAAGAGGACAGAAGAGTCACGTGTGGACCTGTCAGCACAGACGGTCTGCAAATTTCCTGCAGGGCGACGCAGCTGGATTCCATAACTCTGGGATCAGTGCAGGCACACGTGCTCAATTGTCTGGGGCCCCTGGAAACCAAACACACACACGCAACCCTTACCAACATTGCCGGTGGCAGAGGGAGTGTTGAGCTGAAATCAGAGCTGGGAGCAAAGATGCTACCAACAGGAGCTATAGGATGCTGCATGAGAGAGGGAGAAGGCACTCTGATACAGCATCTTCCAGCACTCAGTTAGAATCTGGAGCTGCCAAGTGAGCTAACTCAGTTACGTTGGGGAGCCTGAGCCACTGAGTTCCTTCACCACTTTGTGTGCTTGAGCTTTGATGGGGAGTTGGTGAAGTTGGTTTACAACTGGGAAAAAGGTGCAGGTGATTTACAAAATGGTTGTCTGCAAAAAAATGCTGAAAACGATACTGTGTTAATATTGTGATAACTAAGAGTACAGGACAGAAGGGAATTAAAAAGGTCCGTTCTTGACTTTGGTCAACCCATAACCAACAAATTAAAAATTCCAATTTATAATTCAAGATTCAGAATTTTGGTTCAGGTCATTCCAAAGTGATATTGGGATACATGGCTACACCGTGTATCAATTCTGTTGTATACACTGTTTACTCAGTAAGCACCAAGACCCACATACCTGCTTCTATTCTGTCCTCTCACAGAATCACAACCTGTTAAGCCTCACCATTCACTTTCCTATTCCTGACTTTACTCATGGGTCAGGGAGCAAACACGTCAAGGTTTGTGAAATTATACTGCCGTCTTGTCCTTCAGAAGCTGTGTGCTGACTCGCCTGCTCTCATTCCTTACCAAGACAAAATCCACCATTCCCCATTTGTCCGAGTCTAACTGAAGACAATTAGGAACACAAACAGGAGAGGCTGGAGTGAACCACTGTTCCTTGATCCCGACTGACCTTCTACCTCTGCAAACCTCTCTTCACACACCCCACATTGGCTGCAGCCGATGGCGACTCTACCAACTTAGAGGAGTACACAGCATCAGTGACCAGCTACATCAGCAAGTGCATTGGTGATGTCACTCTGTCCAAGACCATCACTATACTCGCTAACCAGAAGCCATGGATGACCACGGAGGTGCGTGCGCTGCTGAGGATCCGTGACTCCGCCTTCAGAGCAGGTGACAAGGCAGCCCTAACAACAGCGAGGGCCAAATTGTCCCGAGCCATCAGATGGGCAAAGCGTGCACACGCCCAGTGAATCCACAGCCACTTCTGGGACAGCGGCGACACACAGCACATGTGGAAGGGTATTCAGGACATCACCAGTTACAGGACAACATCACCTGACTGTGCAAGTGATGCCTCCTTCCCATGTGTGCTGAGTAACTTCTACGCCCGGTTTGAGGCAGAAAATGACGTGGCGGTGAGGAAGTCCACCCCACCTGACCAGGTGCTGTGTCTCACCGTGGCCGATGTGAGGAGAACCCTGTGCAGGGTCAACCCACAGAAGGCTGCTGGACCAGACAACATTCCTGGTAGAGTGCTCGAAGGATGTGCAGACCAGCTAGCAGATGTTCTCACTGACATCTTCAACATCTCCCTGAGCAGCACCACCATTCCAACGTGCTTCAAGGCCGCCACCATCGTCCCCGTGCCGAAGAAGTCTTCAGAGTCCTGCCTAAATGACTACCGTCCCGTTGCACTCACATCCATCATCATGAAGTGTTTCGAGAGATTCATCATGAGACACATCAAGACCCTCACTGGACCCCCTGCAGTTTGCGTACCGTCCCAACCGCTCAACAGATGATGCCATTGCCACCGCCCTCCACCTGGCCCTAACCCACCTGGACAAAAAGGACACATACATTCGGATGCTGTTCATAGACTTCAGTTCAGCATTCAACACAATCATCCTTCAGAAACTGATTGGAAACCTGAGCCTACTGGGCCTGAACACCTCCCTCTGCAACTGGATCCTAGACTTCCTGACTGGGAGTTCTCAATCAGTCTGGATCGGGAGCAGCATCTCCAACACCATCACACTGAGCATGGGGGCTCCCCAGGGCTGTGTGCTCAGTCCACTGCTGTTCACTCTGCTGACCCATGACTGTGCTGCAACACACAGCTCGAACCACATCATCAAGTTCGCCAGTGAACGACCGTGGTGGGTCTCATCAGCAAGAACGACGAGACAGCTTACAGAGAGGAGGTGCAGCGGCTAACGGACTGGTGCAGAGCCAACAACCTGTCTGAATGTGAACAAAACAAAAGAGATGGTTGTTCACTTCAGGAGGGCATGGAGCGACCTCTCCCCGCTGAATATCGACGGCTCCTCGGTAGAGATCGTAAAGAGCACCAAATTTCTTAGTGTTCACCTGGTGGAGAATCTCACCTGGTCCCTCAACACTAGCTCCATAGCAAAGAAAGCCCAGCAGCATCTCTATTTTCTGTGAAGGCTGAGGAAAGTCCATCTCCCACCCCCATCCTCATCACATTCTACAGGGGTTGTATTGAGAGCATCCTGAGCAGCTGCATCACTGTCTGGTTCAGAAATTGCACCATCTGGGATCGCAAGACACTGTAGCAGATAGTGAGGTCAGCTGAGATCATTGGGGCCTCTCTTCCCACCATCACGGACATTTACACTAACATGCTGCATCCACAAAGCAAACAGTATTATGAAGGACCCCACACACCCTTCATACAAACTCTTCTCCCTCCTGCCATCTGGGAAAAGGCACCGAAGCATTCGGGCTCTCACAACCAGACCATGTAACAGTTTCTTTCCCCAAGTCATCAGACTCCTCAATACCCAGAGCCTGGACTGACACCAACTTACTGCCCTCTACTGTGCCTATTGTTTTGTTTATTATTTATTATAATGCCTGCACTGTTTTGTGCACTTTATGCAGTCCTGGGTAGGTCTGTAGTCTAGTGTCATTTTTTTCTGTGTTGCTTTTTATGTAGTTCAGCCTAGTTTTTGTACTGTGTCACGTAACACCATGGTCCTGAAAAAACGTCGTCTCATTTTTACTGTGTCCTGCACCAGCAGCTATGGTCAAAATGACAATAAAAGTGACTTGACTTGACATCCATTACCACCCTCAACACTGACAAATCTAATGATTTCAGCCTTGAAAATACACAGTGACTGAGCCTCTTAGAGGGGGAACTCTGAGGATTCACTACCTACTCTATTTTTCATCAACTCCACCCTGAATGTATGACCCCATGTTCTGGTTTCAGATACCCCAGTCTGGGGTTTCATCATCCAGCTTTCCAGGAGTTTTGCAAGTTCTCAGGAGTTTGCCCTTCATTCTTCTCAGTTGTAGAGAGTACAGGCTCAGTCTGCTCACCTCTCCTAGACAAATCCACCATCAATCACTTCACTCTCTCTATCCTTCCCTCCACACAGCTGTACACAATATAGGACCATAAGATATAGGGGCAGGATTAGGCCATTTTGCCCATCGAGTCTGCACCCACCATTTCGTTATGGCTGATCCAATCTTTTTCTCAGTCCCAACCTGCTGTCTTCTCAGAATCTTCAGCCATCTCTGCTCTGCCAGTATCCCCCTCCAATCCACCAGGGCAAGCTCCTCTCTCATGCTTCTGTGATTCCCTTTATTCCGTTGCGACAATACATGTGACTTATGCTTCTCCCTCTCAAGCCATCTCATAGGCATTCAATGAATTCCCTCTCTTGCAATCTGACACCAACCTGATTTTCCCAATGTCCCTACATATTGACTCCCCCATTACAATTGTGTCATTACCCTTAGTACATGCCTTTTCCAGTTTTGATGTAATTCCACCTCTTACCAACAGAGCCACACCACCACCTATGCCTTCCTGCCTGTCCCTTCAGTTCAAAGTATATCTTTCGATGGTAAGCTCCCAACTATGGCTTTCGTTCAGCCATGACTCAGTGATGCCCACATCATACCGACCAATGCCATGTGTTCATTCACCTTATTCTGAATGCTACACGTATTGAAATACAGCACATTAAGTCAAGCATTTTTGTCCTTTTGAATTTTTTGCCTCTGTGGTACAATTTAACTCTTTTCTGTGTCTGCATTTGTACCTAATCGTTGGCTTGTTCTTCCTTACATTCATGTTACATCCATCATCTACTTGTAAACTTGCTGGCTCAACCTCAGCTCTATCATACCAGTTCCCATCCCCCTGTCATATTAGTTTAAACCACTCCCAACAACTCCAGTAAATCTGCTCACAAGAATTTTGGTCCCCCTCAAGGGACAGGTCAAGTGCAACCTGTCCCTTTCGTACAGGTCCAAATAGCCCCAGAAGAGACCCCAGTGATCCAGAAATCTGAATCCCTGCCCACTGCTCCAATTCTTCAGCCACGCATTTATCTGCCTCCTCATTTTATTCCTATCCTCACTATCGCTCGACACAGGCAACAATCTCGAGTTTACTACTTTCGAGGTTCTGTTCCTCAGTTTCCTTCTCAACTCCCTGTGTTCCGTCACAGAGTCTTGTGTACTAATGGTTTGGATGAGAATGTAGGTGGAATCATTCATAAGTTTGCAGAAGACACCAAAATTAGTGGTGTGGTGGAAGGTGAAGATGATTTCCTAAGGTTAAAACAGGATATTGATGAAGTGGGAAAGTGGATAAAGGAATGGCAGATGGAATTTAACTTGGGGTAACAAGTGTGAAGCGATGCATTTGTGAAGGAGCTGCATGGTGGATGGTAGGGCCCTGGGGAGAGACACAGACCAGAGATCTAGGGGTAAAGTGTATAGCTCCCTGAAAGCAGCGACACTGGTGGGTTAGGGTTTGAAGGCGGCAATTGGAATGCTTGTCTTCACTGGACAGGGCACTGACTACGAACGTTTGCTGACGCAATACAGCTGTGCAAGATGTTGGTGAGACCACACCTGGACTATTACGTGTGGTTTTGGCCATCGCACTATCGAAGAGATGTGATAAAGTGAGAGAAGATGCCAAAAAGATTCTCAGGGATCTTGCCAGGACTGGAGGGTCCGAGTTTTAAGGAGAGATCTATTGTAAATAGGCTGGGGCTGTTTTCCCAGCTGTATAGAAGCTGAGGGGTGACCTTAGAGGTTTATAACATCATGATGGGCATAGATTGAATGAATGGTCACAGTCTTTTCCTCAGGGTAGGGGAGTCTAAACTTAGGACATATACATTCAAGTTGAGGGGGAAAGGATGTAGAATGAACTGCTAGTAGAGATGAATACATTTACCATGTTTAAAAGACATATGGACAGGTTCATGGATAGGAAAGATTTAGAGGATATCGGCCATACATGGGAAAATGGGACTAGCTCAGGAAGGCATTTGGTTGGCACAGATGATTTCGTCTGAAGGGCATTTCTCCATGTTTATTCTTTATGAGATGAGACTAAACTGAGCCAGAGCGAAGAGAGGCTAACGGCTAATGTTCATATCTCATATGCCTGCATATTATAGGATGCCATTTGCCCCACTGAGTCAATGCCACCACACAGACCTGTCCATTTCCCCACTAACTTTCTCTGAAACCTATTCTTTCTGCATTCCCTTGAATTCCATCATTTACCATAGGCACAACCTATATACTTTACCCCCAGATCCCCGCACATTTTTTGGGATGTGAGAAGAAGGGATGAAGCATAAAGGGTTAGTTTAATTTAGTATTAGGCTTGGTACAGATGTAGTGGGTGGGAGAGCCTATTTCTGTACTGTTCTATGTAAAGAGAAGCACCGCAGGTGAGTTCCTCACAGTCACAGGGAAGAAAACTCCACAAAGACACTGCCTGAGGCCAGGATTGAACCCAGTTCTCTGCAGCTGGACAACCATACCAACCCCAGTATGAGCAGTACATCAGCCCAGACAGGAACGCTTGGAAGTGTGGGGAGTAGAGGAGATCTGCAGACAAGGGGAGGGATATCAACTCCTGGGGATGGTTGCACTGTCAGCTCGTCTCTGGAGTGCAATGACAGGCAAACACAATATAGAACGGAACCAGCAGCAGTTACAGGAGTTCTCAGGGCCAGAGACTCAAGCACCCACGGGTGCTGTGTGATACTTCCAGATAGATCTTCTCTGCTCCTCTTGGGCATCATCACATTCTTCCTACAGTGTGCACAACCTTCTTGCACAGATCCACCATCACCTCCTGTTCTCATGTTTTGTGGACAAAACCTTCCTTTATGCCTTCTTAACCACCACGTCATGTGTCTCACGACCTTCGGGGGAAGGAAATTACATCCCAACATCCCCCTCTCACCGCCCTTCCACAGCCTTCCCTGATGGAATACTGGCTCTTCCACACGCAGCCAATCTGCTCGTTGTCACCTTCCCATTACTTACAGCCTTCTTCCTCACTGCCCATTGTGTGAGAGGCACAAGGACATAGCCAGGGTGGGAGAAGTTTAGTTATGAGGAAACAATGTTGTTTTGTTTGAACAGAGGAGATAGAGAGTTAATTGAGGCCTGGTCAGGGTGAGCAGGGACAGGCCTCTCTATCTTCCTCAGCCTTGGATACAATAGCTGGAGAGCACTGACTTCATTGAATGAATGAACGGATTAGTGGGAACGACGGAAATTGTGGTTGGGAGCTGGAACTTCCTGCCTAAAAGGGCAGTGAAGACAAAACCCTTCAGCACATTAAAGATGCCAATCGAACCAGCAGGTGGTGCAGAACAGTTCACAGCGGTAGTTGCACAGCCTCACAGCGCCAGCCACTATCTGTGCAGAACTATGCTCTCCGGGGTCTCTCCCCGGGCATTCCAGTTTCCTCCCACACCACAAAGATGAGTGGGTTGGTGGGTTAGTTGTCTAATCGTCTGCTTTAAAGTCCAGGAGGATAGCACGGGAGTTTGGGAGGGAAAGTTGGTGGAATACGAGAAGACAGACCTTGAGTTCGGGTAGATGGGTGACTGACATTAGTGTAGATGCACTGAGCTGAGAGGCTTGCTTGTTTGTTGTCTCCAAGTTGTAACCTACACAGCTATGGACTTCAGGCTTGGAGATGGGGAAATCCAAACAAACAGGAGGGGTGAATGGCCTGCTTCAGTAGATTTTTATGAATCATTCATGGGACAGGTTTTTGCAGCAACTGCAGACTCCAATGTTTGTCTAACGTACTGAACTATGTCACAGAACGGCATGGTCCAGGGCCAACACATCGAATTTCCAGTGGGAACTGTGATCCCATAACACACCAATTTGGTGAAACTGAGCACAATTTGTATCCAAGGGGCTTTTAATTTTCCTATCTGATAACCTTTGGAAGCTGGGTATGCTCCTGCCTGCAGCAGTTCCAAACCTCCTACAAGAACCATGTTGCTTTGGGTCAGGTGAGAAGGGAATGGATTGCTCATCCGGAAGTAACATCTGTGATTGCCAGAAGAGTATCAGATTTCAACAGGAGTTCCATACCAAACAACATTCACCTTCTGCCTTCATCACTTTTTGAATCATTGTAGGGTGGGTTATAGTAATTTGCTTTAGCAAGCGGGAAATGGATGAATTCCGAATTTGCGACAGTACAGCATTTAGAAACCACACAAAGCAGGGAGTGATTACATCATTGATCAGTGGGAAGATATCAGTAGTACAGCAATGGTAGCAGATCCCAAATACCACAGGAAAAGGAAACACGACAGAATCAGTCAGACTTACAAAGATCAAAGTACCTCTCTTCATTGTCCAAATGAAAACGAAGATGGAATTGGGTCCCCAGTGATAGTCAATTTATTCAGCTCACTGAATCTCTATTTTACTTTGATTCCACAATTCATTTGAAATTTGGTCTTTTCAGAATTGATCATTAAAGTGAATGCAAGTTGGATATTCAGATTTCCAACATCCCTGAAATGTTCAAAGGAATTTTAACCTCTTGTGGATTGTTTTGATGGAGATGCTGATGCTTAGTAAGAACTCCTAGGAGTGAAGGGTCTGTTTCTGTGCTCTATGGCTCTCTTGAAAAGGTTCAACTAACAGCCAACATCCAATTCATGGTATCCTCTTAAAGAATGTTTCTGAGATCTCACTGGCTCCAAATGAGCAGGAGACTCCTGGATTTAAATAACTGAGTTTACATTGAGGACAGATTCATTTGGGAATGGGCAGGTTTCCAGATATAATGGTCACCTGTTGTATCAGAGCAGAATCAAGAGGACCAGTGCTCACAATGATCATGGGAAACCAGACCCTGCCTCCCCCCCCAGAGTGTGAGGGTGTGGGGGGTCCCTTGAAATCTGTTGAGAGAAATAACCGAATAGAGCCAACCATGATCTCAATAACAGGAGATCATATTTGAGCACCAAATTGCAACATGTATCCCATCCTTACTGGGAAATGAAAGAGTTATTGTACCTAATAGATATTGTAGCCCAAGGTCCAAGTGCATACTGCGGTTGGTAAAAAGAGGTACAATGACCTTGTAAAATTTACTTTATACAGTATTCTAAACCAAGCTTTACATACAGGATGAAGAAAGTCTTTTATTTTAGATAAGCAACACATGCAAAGTGATAACAAAGGTTACAGCATTGAGGCTTCAATAAATATCTTCCTTTTCTAAAAAAAAAACTTTTTTGTTTAGTTTAATTTAAATTTTGTTAGAAAAATAGCACTGTTATGAGAAGACATTGTTGGCAACATTTTGTAATGCTTCACATGCAAGTTAGCAGCATGGCCCAAAACCACAGCCGGGGTCAGGAGAGACAGAGGGAGCAAAGGGAAGGAGAAGGCAGCTAAAAGGTGGAGATGGAGAAGGGAAGAGAGGGAAAGATGAGGAGAGGGAGGGAAAAATACAAGGAGAAAGAGAAGGAGGTCAGGGGAAAGACACAAATGGGAAAAAAAACCTGACTTGTGACGGAAGTCAAACATAATTAGAATTTTTGAACAAGAATAAGTAACCAATGATGTGATTCTAGGTTCAGCCTCATCTTAAACCACACTGGACATTCACAGGGAGAAAATAAACATCCTCATTGTTCCACAGAATATCGTACATACTCCAAACATAGCACTTATTTCTCCAAATTGAGCAAGATGTCTAGCCTACAGATGTTTCCAAGAACCTTGGTTGAGCTGATTTGTTGACCAAGATGGTAATGTGTTCTGGAGACCATTCAATACTGGAGCAGCCAATCCCACCTCCCACAGGGACAAAGTAATCTCCTAACCTTCAGGACTTGGCTCTCCAGTACCTGTGAAGAACACAGGGTAGGGGCACCTTGAGTGGAATTTGGAGTACTAGCATATGTGTGGATCCAGGAACTGTTTGCCAAAGCGAATTCAGGTTTTAGTCAGAACTGGAGCAACAGGTAATCTGCTGGCGGAATGCAGTGGCCAAGCATCATCTGTGGAGTGGGGTGGGGCGGGGGGCAGAAGGGATTGTTGACATTTCAGCATCAGCCCTGATGCAGGGATTCAACCTAAAATGTTGACACTTCCTTCCTCCCCACTCCCAGATGCTGCTCAACCCCGAGTTCTTCCAACAGGTAGCTTGTTGCTCCAGATTCCAGCATCTGCGGTCTTCTGTAAATTTGTTTAGTCCAAACTGGTTGGATGGTGTCCAAGGTGCCCAGGGTCAGATGACACTAGTCCCAGAAGCTTAAAGACAACTGCCCTGACACTATGGTTCCCACTAGAGTGGTACAGGGTGAGGATCAAAAAGGCTGGTACCTGTGGACTCTCCTTGTAGACAGGGAATGGATGAATTGTGGGCGGTTGGATATGCCAGTTTTCTGGATGCTGGTTTTGGGAACTGGCTGTGGTCTATGATCGGGTGAGAGATGCAAGTACCTTCTCTACCTGACAGACACCCCAGATGGCACGGTAACATGAAACCCCAGCAGAAACTGGATGAAGTTCCCCTGCGCTGCTCTGTGACTAGTCCAGTCTGGACATTGGGCGGAAGGTTCAGGAGGTGGAAAATGCTATCGGGATGAAGATTTGGGGGCTCAAGCTTTCCAAATTATAGGAAAAGATTGACACTCAAGGACTTGACTACAGCTACAACTCCAAAATTCCCTGTGGATTTCTGGAGAGAGATACAGGTCCATGTGTGATTCCACTGGGAAAAACAGAGATATTTCATATTCACTTTCCTCCACACTTCCTCACGCTGAGGAGCAATATTCCCATCTCCTTTGATGGCCTCACCATCTGGTATGGAGGGGCCACTGCACAGGATCAGATAAAGCTGCAGAAAGTTGTAAACTCAGCCAGCACCATCATGGGCACTAGCTCCCCAACATCCGGGACATCTTCAAGGAGCGATGCCTCAAAAAGGCAGCATCCATCACTAAGGACCCCATCACCCAGGACATGCCCTCTTCTCATTGCTGTGATCAAAGAGGAGGGTACAGGAGCCTGAAGATACATACTTAACATTTCAGAAACAGCATCTTCCCCCCTACATCAGATTTCTGATGGACGATTACCCCATGAACACTACTCCAGTTTTTCCCTCTCTTTTTGTACTACTTATTTAATTTTTTAATTGTAATTTATAGTTTTTATGTATTGCAATGTACTGCTGCCGCAAAACAACAAATTTCATGTAATATACCAGTGATATTAAACCTGATTCTGATTAATTGCAACCAATTAACAAGACCCTAACCATCCTGTTTTTTATCTTCCTTTGCTTTTCAATGTCAAGCACCTTCCACCTCTCCACCACAGGTACAATTCACTCTGTCCTGGGTAGTACTGCTTTGCAAGACACAACTTCTCATTGCCGAAAGGTGAAGCCCTTCACACAAATAGAGAGAGAGAGAGAGAGAGAGAGAGAGTCTGAACCGTGCATGAAGTCCAGGAAGCAGAGTTCCTATACCCAAACAGCACACTGCAGGCCAGGCTGTCATGAGGGAACTGACGTGCCCTCCAGTCAGCACTCATCTTCCTGGCTTTTCAACCCATCAAATAAACTTTTTGTTTCTGTCCTTTATAGAGTCTTTGTTTAAAAAATAATATTGTGTATTACATAACAGCTGTACTACTAATTAACACAGGTTCACAGCCTTCTTCAGGATGAGTTCATTATTTGTTAAATTGTCGGTAATAAAATTACAATGACTGTTTCTCCAACTGTGACATCAGTAACACATTGCCCACTTCGACTCTACCAAACTCTCAGTACGGGAGGACAGCTTACCCATGATACAAACTCACAACTGTGTGGAAACAGGAGGCTGGGACAGCTCAGCATGCCTTTCGTCATCCCTTGATTCCACACTCACGAGCCAGTGATAGCTCCTGTGGGCTCCTGACTGAGTTAAACAGCTCCAGGTGAGGTTAACCAATGTTTCAATTCTGACACTGCACTTCCATTCTCAATGGATGCTAACAGTGCTGCTGACTTTGGAAGCAGATCATTCCAGATAATCGGCCAACACTCAGGACATTGCATCCCACACCGTCATCCACTCACAATGAGTTCTTGGGACACACGTTATGAAAGCCCTTGCTATGTATCCACCACACACTGACACTGTTAGGCCATGTTACAACACTCCAATAGTTAGCTCTCCTTGGAGAGAACATTAATGCCCTCTTCTTCCTCAGATTTTAGAAACACTAACTACACATCGGCCTGATTAGGAAACACATCACTGGCTGTTCATCATCACTGGATCTAAACCCTGGGAGCACCATTACCACACAGTGGTTCAAGGTACTGGATCACCTTTACCTTATCAAGGGCAATGAGGGATAGGCATTCAATGCTGACCTTGCCAGTGGTGCCAACATCCAACAAATGGGATGGATTAATATTCTCCTTGGGTCCATTTACTTGGATCAATCTGTTGTTGCTTTACCGATTGTTATCAGCAGGTGTGGCGCAGATTAAACAACACTGTAAAGCAGTTTGTTCGGAATAGCAGTGGGATTCAGCCGTTTGTGTGTAGGGCTGTGTAGTGAGGCCAGGAGAGGATGGGATTTATCACCCACCAAAGCACAGGGCCACAATGCTCCCCCGAAGGAGTAAGGACTGAGATTCCAAGGGGAAAGGGTTCAAAGCTGGGGCTGGAATTGACATCAACTAAGCTGTCTACAACAGAGATTTCTTGGTTATGGTCCTTTTCCAAACAGAAAGCACCTGAATCAACTGCACTGGCAGAAAGACGCTTCCTGTCAGGTTCTAAATGAAAAGGGCCGGAGTACAGGATGCCTCCCCACCCCCCGCAGTGCCTGAGATCTCTAAAGTTCCTCACCCCAATCATTCACAGTTACCATGTGGAAATAAACCAGCTGGTGCTTCACACACCCCTCCCCTCGGTCTCACAGAACAACCCTGAGTATCTCCACTCCTCACACTCCTCCAGGCCAGAAGCTTCACACACCCCTCCCCTCAGTGTCACAGAACAACCCTGAGTATCTCCACTCCTCACACTCCTCCAGGGCAGAAGCTTCACACACCCCTCCCCTCAGTGTCACAGAACAACCCTGAGTATCTCCACTCCTCACACTCCTCCAGGGCAGAAGCTTCACACACCCCTCCCCTCAGTCTCACAGAACAACCCTGAGTATCTCCACTCCTCACACTCCTCCAGGGCAGAAGCTTCACACACCCCTCCCCTCGGTCTCACAGAACAACCCTGAGTATCTCCACTCCTCACACTCCTCCAGGCCAAAAGCTTCACACACCCCTCCCCTCGGTCTCACAGAATAACCCTGAGTATCTCCACTCCTCACACTCCTCCAGGGCAGAAGCTTCACACACCCCTCCCCTCGGTCTCACAGAACAACCCTGAGTATCTCCACTCCTCACACTCCTCCAGGGCAGAAGCTTCACACACCCCTCCCCTCGGTCTCACAGAACAACCCTGAGTATCTCCACTCCTCACACTCCTCCAGGCCAAAAGCTTCACACACCCCTCCCCTCGGTCTCACAGAATAACCCTGAGTATCTCCACTCCTCACACTCCTCCAGGGCAGAAGCTTCACACACCCCTCCCCTCGGTCTCACAGAACAACCCTGAGTATCTCCACTCCTCACACTCCTCCAGGCCAGAAGCTTCACACACCCCTCCCCTCAGTCTCACAGAACAACCCTGAGTATCTCCACTCCTCACACTCCTCCAGGGCAGAAGCTCTGCCAATCCCAAGGATGAGCAAATCAGTGCAGAAGCCAATTCAGAGGCAATGTTGGAGTGAGAGGAGGACAGGCTATGAAATGAACACCATTACCAAATCAGACCCTATCCCTTCTGATATCTCACAGGAGCCCCAGAAAATGGAACACATCTGCTGAGAGAGATTTACTCGAGTATGGTTTCCTGGGTCATGTCGTCTCATTAGGATCTGCAGACCTTGTTACTCAGTGATGCCCAGGGGCTGGACTCCATCACAGGACAATACTGAGTGTTCATGTGCAGGACAGGCAGAGTACTGTGGCTTTCATCACTGAACACAGTAACCTGATCAGACAGCACTTCCCCAAACAGCGACTAACCCTTCACTGGCAACGTGTCAAAATTCTCACAGGAGTTATTCACCTGTGAAAGGGGGGGGGGGGGTGTATTTGAACCAAGTAGGAGTTTTATTGCTGGTGCCATTTCAGGGCTTAGAAAGGAGTTTTTGATGATGTAATTAAAGAGTCTGTCTGACACATTCCTGCCCCTCAGAACCCAGTTAGGGTTGGAACTGAAAAACCCAGAGGTTGGCGATTGAGCCAGTGGGTTGTCATCTTACTCCAAGCCTCATGGAGCTTCAGGCAGTTTGATTTGCTTCTAGAAGCACAGGTGGAGTCACTCCCTCCAATGAGCTAGTTACTGAATGCTTTGAGCAGGATGGGGGAACAGAGGAAACTGCACTGACCGATTACAATGAGCTATTGTGTAGCTCTATGGATAAATGAAAGCATTCAACACACCAGCAATAAACACAACTGTGGAATAGCATTAGATCAAGCTCCACAGCTAATCCTGGGCCTGGAACTCACCATGAATGTCCTCCCCCTCCGGTGACACACCGCCGCACAAACAGAAACACATTCAATAGAACCCAAAGCATCCTCTCAGGACAGACATAGAGTGTAACCAAGTCCCACAAGAAATAAAAGCAAGCTGGTATCAAGAAACCAGTTCCATCTGGTCAGCGCTGCCGCAGTCCACGGAGGTTAAAGCAGACAGTAAAGCCAGCAGATTAGAGGCGCTGAGACTAAAACGAAGAGCCAGGAAATGTCGCCAAAGTATGCTGGAAGCCCACTATTGCTCGGACAGACTGCAACAGGGTCTTTACCCTCTATGTAGTTACGGGACACAAATTTGAGTGATTCGTCCAGTAAGATGACGGGCAGAGAGATCTTCAGGACCACCACCCACTGTGGCCAAGTCAGAGCAGTCACTTGGAAGATCAGCTGTAAGGAAACAGAGGGAGAAATTACTTCAGTCACAGGCACTGAGTTCATCACTAAAGTAACAGTTCCTGACTTTGCATGCCAAACTTGGAGACCAGCTCACTGGGGTATTGATAAAATGGCCAAAAGGTACAATGGGGCAGTTTATAGGACTAGACGTTTCAATCCCTTTGGCAAGCAGATCTCAACACAGATCATGGCAGAGAGATCAGTGGGATGGATGTGCCAGCTTCTGTGGGCACCTTCTGTCCTGTGGGAATTTGGTTTAAATCTTCATTTATGAACTGCCCATGATACAAACACTTTGCAGGAACAGAGCCTGCCATGGAATCAGAATTGGCTTGCCCACGGAAGGTGGATAGTGATCTGTCTGGAAGCTGGTGACCAGTGGTGTTCCAGAGGAATCTGTGCTGGAACCCTTGCTCTGTGATTTTCTGTAAATTCTTTTGTATTTCTTTACTTTCCTATAACTGTTTGCAAGGAAGTGAATCTCTGGGTAGTGTATAATGACATTTGCACACTTTGATAATAAATTTACTTTGACTTTGATCGCCTTCCTTTAATGAGATGACAGAAACTGAGCTCATTATTCCAAGAACACACACAAAATGCTGGTGGAACACAGCAGGCCAGGCAGCATCTATAGAGAGAAGCACTGTCGATGTTTCTGGCCAAGACCCTTCGTCAGGACTAACCAAAAGGAAAGATAGTAAGAGATTTGAAAGTAGTGGGAGGAGGGGGAAATGCGAAATGATAGGAGAAGATCGGAGGGGGTGGGATGAAGCTAAGAGCTGGAAAGGGGATTGGCGAAAGTGATACAGAGCTGGAGAAGGGAAAGGATCATGGGACAGGAGGCCTAGGGAGAAAGAAAATGGTGGTAGGTGGGGGGGGAGCACCAGAGGGAGATGGAGAACAGGCAGAGTGATGGGCAGAGAGAGAGAAAAAAAAACAAACAACTAAATTATTCAGGGATGGGGTAAGAAGGGGAGGAGGGGCATTAACAGAAGTTAGAGAAGTCAATGTTCATGCCATCAGGTTGGAGGCTACCCAGCCGGTATACAAGGTGTTGTTCCTCCAACCTGAGTTTGGATTCATTTTGACAGTAGAGGAGGCCATGGATAGACATATCAGAATGGGAATGGGACGTGGAATTAAAATGTGTGGCCACTGGGAGATCCTGCTTTCTCTGGCAGACAGAGCGTAGGTGTTCAGCGAAAGTGTCTGCCAGTCTGCGTCGGATCTCACCAATATATAAAAGGCCACACCGGCAGCACCGGCCACAGCATATTCCAAGTGTGGTCTAAGTCAAGTTTTATAAATGAGTTGGATGAGGAAGAGGATGTTTACAGATGACATGAAGGTGGTGCTGTGAATAGTGCAGAAGGCTGCCATAAGTTACAATGAGTCATTGACAGGATGCCGAGAAGTTAGAGTTCAGTCTGGAAAAGACAGTTCTTCACTTTGGAAGGTAAAGCAGAGTACAAGGCTAATGGGAGGATTCTTAATCGCATGGAGCAACAATGGTACCTCTGGACCGATAGTTCAATAGTTGTGATGTTGCAGCTCTATAAAACTCAACTTAGACCACACTTGGAATAATGAGCTCAGTTTCTGTCATCTCATTAAAGGAAGGCAATCAAAGTCAAAGTAAATTTATTATCAAAGTGTGCAAATGTCATTATACACTACCCAGAGATTCACTTTCTTGCAAACAGTTATAGGAAAGTAAAGAAATACAAAAGAATTTACAGAAAGCTGCATAAATATAGACAAACAACTAATGTGCAAATAGAAATATACACACATACATATATACCTGTGTGTATATATATCATACACACATATCTATATATATACACACACACTCATATCCATATATATATACGTGTGTGTGTGTGTGTGTGTGTGTGTATATTATACTGCGCAGATATATGTACATAGGGTAATAACTGTAGGGAAACTTTAGGGAGGGTGCAGAGATGATTTACCAGTTGTTGCCTAGATTAAAGAAGAGCATATCTTATGAGGAGAGAATGAGTAAACTCGGGCTTTTCTCTTTAGAGCAAAGGGAGATGAGAAGTGACTTGATAGAAGTTTCAAAGATGATGAGAGGCATAGACAGCGAGGACAGCCAGCACCTGTCCCAGGATGGAAAAGGCTAATATGAGAGGGTATAATTTTAAAGTGATTGCAGGAAGGCATGGTGGGGGATGTCAGAGGTAGGGTTTTGTTTTACACAAAGATTGGTAATGCACAGCTGGGGGTGGTGGGCGAGGTAGATACATTAGGGAGAATTAAGAGAATCTTAGATAGGCACATAGATGAAAGAAAATTGTTGAGTTACGTGGGAGAGAAAGGTTGGATTGATCTTGGAGTAGGTTACAAGGTTGGTGCAACATCCTGGGCTGAAGCTTGTCCAGTGCAATGCTGCTCTTTTTCTATGTTCTAACCTGTAAAGTACATTCAGTTGTTCTGCTAAGTATTTCATACTAAATATTAGCGCATCTCAAAAACAGCATCACCACAGAGCCACTTGGAACTCCAGTTACCATTCTTTTCTGGCACTGATCTGAAACATTATCTCTGCTCCTCTCTCCACAGACACTGACTGACCTGCTAAGTATTTTCTGGTTTTAATGCTATTGGGCAATTTTGATCTAGCTCCTATAAACTGCTTCCACTATCAGTTCTCATTCCTTCATGTTTAACGGGAACTAGCTGCACAATCTCTAATCGCGATCTAAACCAGGCACACACCGCCCCTTGGCTGCAGGACGACAGAGGTAGAGGCTCTGGGTGTGGTTTTTGGCTGAAGGTGCACAGCTAGCCCTGTGTTAGCTGTGGCACCGAGCTCAGTGCCCATACTCACAGGCAATGGTTCCACATAGAGGATGAGGAAGTGCAGAGACATGGACAGACAGATTGTCCCCAGCAGCCAGACGTTCACCCACGGTGGCATCCTCAGTAAGGACTGGTTCTCAGACAGGCTGGGCAGCAAAGAGAGTTCAGGAGTTAGAAAGACCAAAGCAAACAAAGTTTTAATTTAGTTTTAAAACAACTTGCTCTTGTACTATTTATTTATTGTAAGTTATAGTATTTTCATTTTAAAGTCCTGCATTGTACGGCTACTACAAAGCATCAAATTACACAACATACAGTGTGTGAGGGATAATGAATCTGATTCCAGCAGATTCCACATGACCAGAGAGGTCATCACTGTCATCTCCAAACGTGTGCTGTGTGATGCTGAACTGCGTTTTTCATCTATCTGCCCAGCACTTCTCACTGTGGGAGTATGGTCTCGGAGAGGGTCCCGGGGTGGGGGGAGGGGGATTGGCTGGAGGCAGAGGAAGGACTGGATGGAAGTATACAGTGCCAGAAAGATCATGTTCTGGTGAAAGATCTCAAATACTTGGGAATGAATGGAACAGGGTGGAGAAATCGGAGGAGGCAGGCGCACCAAGCACTGGTCGGATCGGGATGATTGTTGTCTCTGGGGAACCCATGAGAACACAAGCAACAGGATGGGGGGGGGGGGCGGAGAGAGATTCTCTGAAAAATAGAACTCACTAGGGTCGCACTTTTGGGGTCAGGGTCTGACTTGACTGCAGACTCTTCCCTGGGGAGGTGTGAGGAAGGGTGGTTGGATAAGTGGTGCTGCTAGGGATGGGCCAGGCACTACTCGCTTGGTCGGGGAGGATATCTGGTGGGAAGCCGGACCATTGTGGTGGTGGTGGGAGCGGGGACCCTCGTTCTCACCCTGAGCAGCTGAAGCAAAACTTCCATAAACTGTCAATGAAATTGGATACCATAGCCATGAGCCAGAGATTGCCTCTACAGAGGAGCTGCTGTCCACTAGGGACATAGAGCGGGGCTTCCAGACAGAGAGCCCGTCACAGAATGCCCTTGTGAATCATTGCCGTTTCATAGTAGTGGCAGTTCCAAACCAGAGTGTTACCTTTTCTCTGTATCAACTTCCCCTGCAGACCAGGGCAGAGCTAACTCTAACCAGAAAATGGTGTATCAGTGGGTGATGTTACAGGTTTGGTGTGAGGATGTGCGTTTCTGCATGCGTGCGTGAGTGTACACGTGGCTTGTGCATGCAATCTGGTATTTCTCTCCACTAGCACCATCCCCCGCAATCCCACACAATCTCTCGAAACTGCCTTGTCACCATGACTCCGGTGCTGACGGGCACCTGACCATACCCAGTGACCACTCACCTGTTCAACGCATTGCACATCTCGATGGTCACCAACACTGACAGGGCCATGGTTGTGGGGATACGTGACTCAAAGGTGGAGCACTCGATGTCTTGGTAAAGGGGGTGATCTGCGGTGCACTGCATGAAATGTCGCTGGAAAATGGGAGGGAAAGAAAGCAAAGTTGTCAGCTGGAACATCGCTCCTAACACTCTGAACTCTAAGATGCCCACAGCTCACTGTCAGTGGAATTCTCAACCCAGCATCGAAGATTGTGGGTCAAACCATACTCCAGAAACTTCAATATTTGTCATAGAGTCACAGAGCTCAGAAAAACACCATTCAGTCTGTACGAACCTTCAACTATCCATTCAAACCAATGTTACCCTCCACACATCCCCAACACCTCTCCCATGTTCCCAGATCCTACACAATAGGGGCAGTATAGAGCACCCCAACAATCTACTAGACAGCACAAGTCTGGGGTGGTGGAGGGAAACTGTGGCAAACAGAGCCAGCAGCTTCACTCACTGCACCAATCAGCCGCTCCTTCACTTTAGCCCACAGGCTGTTCAAAACTGACCAGAGAGGTGTCATTTTCCTGAGAGACATAAATCAGTTCTCTGTGGTGTAAGCCATTGTAGAAAAATTACAGGAAACGTAGATTAAAAACTGACAGAGACTGTTACATAGAGTGACAATGTGTGTCCGACAGAGACTGTTACATAGAGTGACAATGAGTGTCCGACAGAGACTGTTACATAGTGACAATGAGTGTCCGACAGACTGTTACATAGTGACAATGTGTGTCCGACAGAGACTGTTACATAGAGTGACAACGTGTGTCCGACAGAGACTGCTACATAGTGACAACGTGTGTCCGACAGAGACTGTTACATAGAGTGACAATGTGTGTCCGACAGAGACTGTTACATAGTGACAATGTGTGTCCGACAGAGACTGTTACATAGTGACAACGTGTGTCCGACAGAGACTGTTACATAGAGTGACAACGTGTGTCCGACAGAGACAGTTACATAGAGTGACAATGTGTGTCCGACAGAGACTGTTACATAGAGTGACAATGTGTGACCGACAGAGACTGTTACATAGAGTGACAATGTGTGTCCGACAGAGACTGTTACATAGAGTGACAATGTGTGTCCGACAGAGACTGTTACATAGAGTGACAATGAGTGTCCGACAGAGACTGTTACATAGTGACAATGTGTGTCCGACAGAGACTGTTACATAGAGTGACAATGAGTGTCCGACAGAGACTGTTACATAGTGACAATGTGTGTCCGACAGAGACTGTTACATAGTGACAACGTGTGTCCGACAGAGACTGTTACATAGAGTGACAATGTGTGTCCGACAGAGACTGTTACATAGTGACAATGTGTGTCCGACAGAGACTGTTACATAGAGTGACAACGTGTGTCCGACAGAGACTGTTACATAGAGTGACAATGAGTGTCCGACAGAGACTGTTACATAGAGTGACAACGTGTGTCCGACAGAGACTGTTACATAGAGTGACAATGAGTGTCCGACAGAGACTGTTACATAGAGTGACAATGTGTGTCCGACAGAGACTGTTACATAGTGACAATGTGTGTCCGACAGAGACTGTTACATAGTGACAACGTGTGTCCGACAGAGACTGTTACATAGAGTGACAATGTGTGTCCGACAGAGACTGTTACATAGTGACAATGTGTGTCCGACAGAGACTGTTACATAGAGTGACAACGTGTGTCCGACAGAGACTGTTACATAGAGTGACAATGAGTGTCCGACAGAGACTGTTACATAGAGTGACAACGTGTGTCCGACAGAGACTGTTACATAGTGACAATGTGTGTCCGACAGAGACTGTTACATAGAGTGACAACGTGTGTCCGACAGAGACTGTTACATAGAGTGACAATGAGTGTCCGACAGAGACTGTTACATAGAGTGACAACGTGTGTCCGACAGAGACTGTTACATAGAGTGACAATGAGTGTCCGACAGAGACTGTTACATAGAGTGACAATGTGTGTCCGACAGAGACTGTTACATAGAGTGACAATGTGTGTCCGACAGAGACTGTTACATAGTGACAATGTGTGTCCGACAGAGACTGGTACATAGAGTGACAATGAGTGTCCGACAGAGACTGTTACATAGAGTGACAATGTGTGTCCGACAGAGACTGTTACATAGAGTGACAATGTGTGTCCGACAGAGACTGTTCCATAGTGACAATGAGTGTCCGACAGACTATTAAATAGAGTGACAATGTGTGTCCGACAGAGACTGTTACATAGAGTGACAACGTGTGTCCGACAGAGACTGTTACATAGAGTGACAATGAGTGTCCGACAGAGACTGTTACATAGAGTGACAACGTGTGTCCGACAGAGACTGTTACATAGAGTGACAATATGTGTCCGACAGAGACTGTTACATAGAGTGACAATGTGTGTCCGACAGAGACTGTTACATAGAGTGACAATGAGTGTCCGACAGAGACTGGTACATAGAGTGACAATGAGTGTCCGACAGAGACTGTTACATAGTGACAATGTGTGTCCGACAGAGACTGTTCCATAGTGACAATGAGTGTCCGACAGACTATTAAATAGAGTGACAATGTGTGTCCGACAGAGACTGTTACATAGAGTGACAATGTGTGTCCAACAGAGACTGTTACATAGAGTGACAATGTGTGTCCGACAGAGACCGTTACATAGTGACAACGTGTGTCCGACAGAGACCGTTACATAGTGACAACGTGTGTCCGACAGAGACCGTTACATAGAGTGACAATGTGTGTCCGACAGAGACCGTTACATAGGGTGACAATGTGTGTCCGACAGAGACTGTTACATAGGGTGACAATGTGTGTCCGACAGAGACCGTTACATAGTGACAACGTGTGTCCGACAGAGACTGTTACATAGAGTGACAATGAGTGTCCGACAGAGACTGTTACATAGAGTGACAATGAGTGTCCGACAGAGACTGTTACATAGAGTGACAATGTGTGTCCGACAGAGACTGTTACATAGAGTGACAATGTGTGTCCGACAGAGACTGTTACATAGAGTGACAACGTGTGTCCGACAGAGACTGTTACATAGAGTGACAACGTGTGTCCGACAGAGACTGTTACATAGAGTGACAATGTGTGTCCGACAGAGACTGTTACATAGAGTGACAATGTGTGTCCGACAGAGACTGTTACATAGAGTGACAATGTGTGTCCGACAGAGACTGGTACATAGAGTGACAATGTGTGTCCGACAGAGACTGTTACATAGAGTGACAACGTGTGTCCGACAGAGACTGTTACATAGTGACAACGTGTGTCCGACAGAGACTGTTACATAGAGTGACAATGAGTGTCCGACAGAGACTGTTACATAGTGACAATGAGTGTCCGACAGAGACTGTTACATAGAGTGACAATGTGTGTCCGACAGAGACTGTTATATAGAGTGACAATGTGTGTCCGACAGAGACTGTTACATAGTGACAATGTGTGTCCGACAGAGACTGTTACATAGAGTGACAATGTGTGTCCGACAGAGACTGTTACATAGAGTGACAATGTGCGTCCGACAGAGACTGTTATATAGAGTGACAATGTGTGTCCGACTGAGACTGTTACATAGTGACAAAGTATGTCCGACAGAGAATGTTACATAGAGTGACAACGTATGTCCGACAGAGACTGTTACATAGAGTGACAATGAGTGTCCGACAGAGACTGTTACATAGAGTGACAATGTGTGTCCGACAGAGACTGTTACATAAAGTGACAATGTGTGTCCGACAGAGACTGTTACATAGAGTGACAATGTGTGTCCGACAGAGACTGTTACATAGAGTGACAATGTGTGTCCAACAGCTAATCAATACACTGCAAGTTTACTGTAAGAGAGGCAGTCAATCCTGTGGCCTCACCCACAATAGGTGAATGTCCTTGAACTTACAAACACTGCTAGATATTTCTTTCAGTTGCTCCTGCATATCTTGCTCTTGGGACAGGTGACGCTCAGTGTGATACTACGTCCTCAGTCTGAACCTGCTGTTCATCTGCCTGATGTGAGCCCCTGTCCACAGGTGTACCACTGTTCTCACCGGCTGCTGCCTGAGTGGCTCCCTGCTCTCACCCTTCCTTCCACTCCTATTCCCAGCTCCCCTGCTGGAGTGGCCCCCTTCTCTCACCCTTCCGTCCACTCCAATTCCCAGCTCCCCTGCTGGAGTGGCCCCGTTCTCTCACCCTTCCATCCACTCCAATTCCCAGCTCCCCTGCTGGAGTGGCCCCGTTCTCTCACCCTTCCATCCACTCCAATTCCCAGCTCCCCTGCTGGAGTGGCCCCGTTCTCTCACCCTTCCATCCACTCCAATTCCCAGCTCCCCTGCTGGAGTGGCCCCGTTCTCTCACCCTTCCGTCCAGTCCAATTCCCAGCTCCCCTGCTGGAGTGGCCCCGTTCTCTCACCCTTCCGTCCACTCTAATTCCCAGCTCCCCTGCTGGAGTGGCCCCGTTCTCTCACCCTTCCATCCACTCCAATTCCCAGCTCCCCTGCTGGAGTGGCCCCGTTCTCTCACCCTTCCGTCCAGTCCAATTCCCAGCTCCCCTGCTGGAGTGGCCCTGTTCTCTCACCCTTCCGTCCACTCCTATTCCCAGCTCCCCTGCTGGAGTGGCCCCCTTCTCTCACCCTTCCGTCCACTCCAATTCCCAGCTCCCCTGCTGGAGTGGCCCCGTTCTCTCACCCTTCCATCCACTCCAATTCCCAGCTCCCCTGCTGGAGTGGCCCCGTTCTCTCACCCTTCCTTCCACTCCAATTCCCAGCTCCCCTGCTGGAGTGGCCCCATTCTCTCACCCTTCCGTCCAGTCCAATTCCCAGCTCCCCTGCTGGAGTGGCCCTGTTCTCTCACCCTTCCGTCCACTCCTATTCCCAGCTCCCCTGCTGGAGTGGCCCCCTTCTCTCACCCTTCCGTCCACTCCAATTCCCAGCTCCCCTGCTGGAGTGGCCCCGTTCTCTCACCCTTCCATCCACTCCAATTCCCAGCTCCCCTGCTGGAGTGGCCCCGTTCTCTCACCCTTCCTTCCACTCCTATTCCCAGCTCCCCTGCTGGAGTGGCCCCGTTCTCTCACCCTTCCGTCCACTCCAATTCCCAGCTCCCCTGCTGGAGTGGCCCCATTCTCTCACCCTTCCGTCCAGTCCAATTCCCAGCTCCCCTGCTGGAGTGGCCCCATTCTCTCACCCTTCCGTCCACTCCAATTCCCAGCTCCCCTGCTGGAGTGGCCCCGTTCTCTCACCCTTCCGTCCAGTCCAATTCCCAGCTCCCCTGCTGGAGTGGCCCCGTTCTCTCACCCTTCCGTCCACTCCAATTCCCAGCTCCCCTGCTGGAGTGGCCCCGTTCTCTCACCCTTCCGTCCACTCCAATTCCCAGCTCCCCTGCTGGAGTGGCCCCGTTCTCTCACCCTTCCGTCCAGTCCAATTCCCAGCTCCCCTGCTGGAGTGGCCCTGTTCTCTCACCCTTCCGTCCACTCCAATTCCCAGCTCCCCTGCTGGAGTGGCCCTGTTCTCTCACTCTTCCGTCCACTCCAATTCCCAGCTCCCCTGCTGGAGTGGCCCCGTTCTCTCACCCTTCTGTCCACTCCAATTCCCAGCTCTCCTGCTGGAGTGGCCCCGTTCTCTCACCCTTCCGTCCACTCCAATTCCCAGCTCCCCTGCTGGAGTGGTTCACAGCTCTCACCCTTCCTTCCACTCCAATTCCCAGCTCCCCTGCTGGAGTGGTTCACAGCTCTCACTCTTCCGTCCACTCCAATTCCCAGCTCCCCTGCTGGAGTGGCCCCGTTCTCTTACCCTTCCTTCCACTCCAATTCCCAGCTCCCCTGCTGGAGTGGTTCACAGCTCTCACCCTTCCGTCCACTCCAATTCCCAGCTCCCCTGCTGGAGTAGCCCCGTTCTCTCACCCTTCCTTCCACTCCAATTCCCAGCTCCCCTGCTGGAGTGGCCCCCTTCTCTCACCCTTCCTTCCACTCCAATTCCCAGCTCCCCTGCTGGAGTGGTTCACAGCTCTCACTCTTGACCACTGTAGATGTCTGAGGAGTGCCTCTCCAGCCGTATGGGTGAACAGAACTCAGAAATGGCAGAGACACTGCCTGCATGCTGTTACATTACTGGCATCACTCATCAGACAGTCCATCTGCCGTGGAGAGCCCTTCAAAAGACGATGCCCCATAATGTGCCATCCATCATTAAGTACCCCCATCACCCAGGACATGCAGTTTTCAATTGCTACAATCAGGGTGGGGGCACGCTCAAAATTTTTGGAACAGCTTCATCCCCTCCACCAGCAGGTTTCTGATTGGATAGCCATCTAATCCTCACTACTTCACTATTTCCCCCTCGGTTTCTAATTACTCATTTCATTTGTTATACTCTTATTGTAATTTATAGTTTTTGTTATTGGCTATTGCAATGTACTGCTGCCACAAAACAATACATTTCACTACGTGTGACTGTGATATTAAACCTGATTAACATTGATTCTGATGTACGTGCAAGTGTGGCCGGGCAGGTGATGGTCAGTGGCAAGACGATTGTTTGTGGAAGGTCAGTACACAGAGCGGCCTGTGTTGGTGAAAGGTCAGTACACAGAGCAGCCTGTGTTGGTGGAAGGTCAGTACACAGAGTGGACTGTGTTTGTGGAAGGTCAGTACACAGAGTGGCCTGTGTTTGTAGAAGGTCAGAGTACAGAGTGGCCTGTGTTTGTGGAAGGTCAGTACACAGAGCGGCCTGTGTTTGTGGAAGATCAGAGTACAGAGTGGTCTGTGTTTGTGGAAGGTCAGTACACAGAGTGGCCTGTGTTTGTGGAAGGTCAGAGTACAGAGTGGCCTGTGTTTGTGGAAGGTCAGTACACAGAGTGGCCTGTGTTTGTGGAAGGTCAGAGTACAGAGTGGCCTGTGTTTGTGGAAGGTCAGCACACAGAGTGGCCATTGTTTGTGGAAGGTCAGTACACAGAGCGGCCAGTGTTTGTGGAAGGTCAGTACACAGAGCGGCCTGGGTTTGTAGAATGTCAGTACACAGAGCGGCCCGTGTTTGTGGAAGGTCAGTACACAGAGTGGCTTGTGTTTGTGGAAGGTCAGTACACAGAGTGGCCAGTGTTTGTGGAAGGTCAGTACACAGAGCGGCCTGTGTTTGTGGAAGGTCAGTACACAGAGCGGCCTGTGTTTGTGGAAGGTCAATACACAGAGCGGCCTGTGTTTGTGGAAGGTCAGAGTACAGAGTGGCCTGTGTTTGTGGAAGGTCAGTACACAGAGTGGCCTGTGTTTGTGGAAGGTCAGTACACAGAGCGGCCTGTGTTTGTGGAAGGTCAGTACACAGAGCGGCCTGTGTTTGTGGAAGGTCAGTACACAGAGCGGCCTGTGTTTGTGGAAGGTCAGTGTACAGAGCGGCCTGTGTTTGTGGAAGGTCAGTACACAGAGCGGCCTGTGTTTGTGGAAGGTCAGTTCACAGAGCGGCCTGTGTTTGTGGAAGGTCAGTTCACAGAGCGGCCTGTGTTTGTGGAAGATCAGTACACAGAGTGGCCAGTGTTTGTGGAAGATCAGTACACAGAGCGGCCAGTGTTTATGGAAGATCAGTACACAGAGCAGCCTGTGTTTGTGGAAGGTCAGTACACAGAGTGGCTTGTGTTTGTGGAAGGTCAGTACACAGAGTAGCCTGTGCTTGTGGAAGGTCAGAGTACAGAGTGGCCAGTGTTTGTGGAAGATCAGTACACAGAGTGGCTTGTGTTTGTGGAAGGTCAGTACACAGAGTGGCCAGTGTTTGTGGAAGATCAGTACACAGAGCGGCCTGTGTTTGTGGAAGGTCAGTACACAGAGCGGCCTGTGTTTGTGGAAGGTCAGAGTACAGAGTGGCCTGTGTTTGTGGAAGGTCAGTACACAGAGTGGCCTGTGTTTGTGGAAGGTCAGTACACAGAGCGGCCTGTGTTTGTGGAAGGTCAGTACACAGAGCGGCCTGTGTTTGTGGAAGGTCAGTGTACAGAGCGGCCTGTGTTTGTGGAAGGTTAGTACACAGAGCGGCCTGTGTTTGTGGAAGGTCAGTTCACAGAGCGGCCTGTGTTTGTGGAAGGTCAGTTCACAGAGCGGCCTGTGTTTGTGGAAGGTCAGAGTACAGAGCGGCCTGTGTTTGTGGAAGATCAGTACACAGAGTGGCCAGTGTTTGTGGAAGATCAGTACACAGAGCGGCCAGTGTTTATGGAAGATCAGTACACAGAGCGGCCTGTGTTTGTGGAAGGTCAGTACACAGAGTGGCCTGTGTTTGTGGAAGGTCAGTTCACAGGGTGGCCTGTGTTTGTGGAAGGTCAGGGTACAGAGTGGCCTGTGTTTGTGGAAGGTCAGTACACAGAGTGGCCTGTGTTTGTGGAAGGTCAGAGTACAGAGTGGCCTGTGTTTGTGGAAGGTCAGTACACAGAGCGGCCTGTGTTTGTGGAAGGTCAGTACACAGAGCGGCCTGTGTTTGTGGAAGATCAGATTACAGAGTGGCCCGTGTTTGTGGAAGGTCAGTACACAGAGTAGCCTGTGCTTGTGGAAGGTCAGAGTACAGAGTGGCCTGTGTTTGTGGAAGGTCAGAACACAGAGTGGCCAGTGTTTGTGGAAGGTCAGTACACAGAGCGGCCTGTGTTTGTAGAATGTCAGTACACAGAGCGGCCTGTGTTTGTGGAAGGTCAGTACACAGAGCGGCCTGTGTTTGTGGAAGATCAGAGTACAGAGTGGCCCGTGTTTGTGAAAGGTCAGTACACAGAGTAGCCTGTGCTTGTGGAAGGTCAGAGTACAGAGTGGCCTGTGTTTCTGGAAGATCAGTACACAGAGCGGCCTGTGTTTGTGGAAGGTCAGTACACAGAGTGGCTTGTGTTTGTGGAAGGTCAGTACACAGAGCGGCCTGTGTTTGTGGAAGATCAGTACACAGAGTGGCCTGCGTTTGTGGAAGGTCAGTACACAGAGTGGCCTGTGTTTGTGGAAGGTCAGTACACAGAGCGGCCTGTGTTTGTAGAATGTCAGTACACAGAGCGGCCTGTGTTTGTGGAAGGTCAGTACACAGAGCGGCCTGTGTTTGTGGAAGATCAGAGTACAGAGTGGCCCGTGTTTGTGGAAGGTCAGTACACAGAGTAGCCTGTGCTTGTGGAAGGTCAGAGTACAGAGTGGCCTGTGTTTGTGGAAGATCAGTACACAGAGCGGCCTGTGTTTGTGGAAGGTCAGTACACAGAGTGGCCTGTGCTTGTGGAAGGTCAGTACACAGAGCGGCCTGTGTTTGTGGAAGATCAGAGTACAGAGTGGCCCGTGTTTGTGGAAGGTCAGTACACAGAGTAGCCTGTGCTTGTGGAATGTCAGAGTACAGAGTGGCCAGTGTTTGTGGAAGATCAGTACACAGAGTGGCCAGTGTTTGTGGAAGATCAGTACACAGAGCGGCCTGTGTTTGTGGAAGGTCAGTACACAGAGCGGCCTGTGTTTGTGGAAGGTCAGTACACAGAGTGGCCTGTGCTTGTGGAAGGTCAGTACACAGAGCGGCCTGTGTTTGTGGAAGATCAGAGTACAGAGTGGCCCGTGTTTGTGGAAGGTCAGTACACAGAGTAGCCTGTGCTTGTGGAATGTCAGAGTACAGAGTGGCCAGTGTTTGTGGAAGATCAGTACACAGAGTGGCCAGTGTTTGTGGAAGATCAGTACACAGAGCGGCCTGTGTTTGTGGAAGGTCAGTACACAGAGTGGCTTGTGTTTGTGGAAGGTCAGTACACAGAGTGGCCAGTGTTTGTGGAAGATCAGTACACAGAGTGGCTTGTGTTTGTGGAAGGTCAGTACACAGAGTGGCCAGTGTTTGTGGAAGGTCAGTACACAGAGCGGCCTGTGTTTGTGGAAGGTCAGTACACAGAGCGGACTGTGTTTGTGAAAGATCGGAGTACAGAGTGGCCTGTGTTTGTGGAAGGTCAGTTCACAGGGTGGCCTGTGTTTGTGGAAGGTCAGGGTACAGAGTGGCCTGTGTTTGTGGAAGGTCAGTACACAGAGTGGCCTGTGTTTGTGGAAGGTCAGAGTACAGAGTGGCCTGTGTTTGTGGAAGGTCAGTACACAGAGCGGCCTGTGTTTGTGGAAGGTCAGTACACAGAGCGGCCTGTGTTTGTGGAAGATCAGATTACAGAGTGGCTCGTGTTTGTGGAAGGTCAGTACACAGAGTAGCCTGTGCTTGTGGAAGGTCAGAGTACAGAGTGGCCTGTGTTTGTGGAAGGTCAGAACACAGAGTGGCCAGTGTTTGTGGAAGGTCAGTACACAGAGCGGCCTGTGTTTGTAGAATGTCAGTACACAGAGCGGCCTGTGTTTGTGGAAGGTCAGTACACAGAGCGGCCTGTGTTTGTGGAAGATCAGAGTACAGAGTGGCCCGTGTTTGTGGAAGGTCAGTACACAGAGTAGCCTGTGCTTGTGGAAGGTCAGAGTACAGAGTGGCCTGTGTTTCTGGAAGATCAGTACACAGAGCGGCCTGTGTTTGTGGAAGGTCAGTACACAGAGTGGCTTGTGTTTGTGGAAGGTCAGTACACAGAGCGGCCTGTGTTTGTGGAAGGTCAGTACACAGAGTGGCCTGTGTTTGTGGAAGGTCAGTACACAGAGCGGCCTGTGTTTGTGGAAGATCAGAGTACAGAGTGGCCCGTGTTTGTGGAAGGTCAGTACACAGAGTAGCCTGTGCTTGTGGAAGGTCAGAGTACAGAGTGGCCAGTGTTTGTGGAAGATCAGTACGCAGAGTGGCCAGTGTTTGTGGAAGATCAGTACACAGAGCGGCCTGTGTTTGTGGAAGGTCAGTACACAGAGTGGCTTGTGTTTGTGGAAGGTCAGTACACAGAGTGGCCAGTGTTTGTGGAAGGTCAGTACACAGAGCGGCCTGTGTTTGTGGAAGGTCAGTACACAGAGTTGCCAGTGTTTGTGGAAGGTCAGTACACAGAGTGGCCTGTGTTTGTGGAAGGTCAGTTCACAGAGCGGCCTGTGTTTGTGCAAAGTCTGTACACAGAGCGGCCTGTGTTTGTGGAAGTTCAGTTCAGAGTGACCAGTGTTTGTGGAAGGTCAGTACACAGGGTGGCCTGTGTTTGGGTGAGGACGATACACAGCATGGTTTGCGTTGAGTGAGAGGTGGAGAGATGTGTACACTTGCCCTTTCTCTGATGTGACAGCCTGCACTCGATTATCGATGTCCTGCTGTGCTCTGGGCATCAGGATGATTAATAGAGTCTTTGTGAAAGTAATTATCTCAGACTGGCAGGACAGTCCCCAGGCAACACGGCATCACTCCATGGGTCAGCTCAAAGGGCTGAACACAATGAAGTGCTTGCTGAAACAGACTGTTATTTACAACATTCAGACTCGGGCGAAGACTCCCCGAAGATAGCAAGAGAACCTTTAACCATCTGTTTTTGTCTGGTTTGGATTCGATTGGGTAGTGGTGCTGGATCAAGGCGGTGAACACAACTAAAAATCCATGGGTAGGACTTTCTAACAGATTGTCAATAGTAAGTAATGATTGAGACTTCACCCACCAGTTACAGTTCCTATAGATTGGCTGTTACTGAACCGAGCCTCGCCACCCTCATCCTCCCCCCATCCCCCACGGGAGGATACATCCCATTTCCATTACCAGCTGGTTGAAGGTGACCTGTGGACCGCTGTCGTCGTACATGAACCACCAGGTAGCTGCTCCGACGGTTGCAAGGCCAACGTAAACTGGAAGAGACCAATGAGCAGGGTAAGGAAGGGGGAGACAGGAGGAGAGCACTGTGCAACTAGGAAACCTACGAGCACCTGCCACCCCAGCAGCTGGAAACAGGAGCAGAGGATGCAGACCTTCTGCCCATCTGACATGTGTTAGCTCTGTGAAAGATTCATCGCATCCCACAATCTGGTTTCGTCTTTCACCACAACCCCGCAGAGCTGCCATCCCAAGCCTACATACGATTCTCTGCTGAAAGCTTCCAGAACTGACTCTCCCCTTCACTTTCAGATATCAGAATCAACTAAGAGCAAGAAGAGTCATTTCTCCTCTGGTTCTTTAGCTAATGCGAATCAGCCTGATGCTGCCTTAACAGAGAGAGACCATCCTGTAACGCTGCTTTGGTTCTGCAGCCACTCCAAGACCGTGGATGGAGGCTGAAAATTCTCCGCACATCTGGGCAGAAGACTTTCCTCCCTGGTCGGTTACCAGGTTGGAATCAACTCCTGCTGACAATGCATTCAAGATTCAGAATTATTCATCACATGCATATCAAAACCTAGTAAAATGTGTTATTTGGGTTAACAACCAACACACCACTTGCAAGTGTTGCTGTACATTCCAGTGCCAATGCAATCAGTAGGAGAGATACACTGATATACAGTCAATATAACCAGGAGATACAGTTCAAACTACAACACCCCAGATTCCTTAGTTCTAATGGCCTCCATTTCAGAGGCACCAGATGGCTGAACACATGCAACTACTTGCCTGCCTACACCTCCTCCAATAGCATAACCGCTACCACTGAGAACGGTGGGGGCAGCAGGCACAGGCCAACACTACTACAACTTCAGACAGCCTGCTGTATGTGCACGGAATATAGTTTCCCTACAAGTCACATACCATCCAGTCTTGGAAATATATTGCCATTCCTTTACTATCACCGGGTCTAAATCCCAGAATTCCCTTCCCAACAGCACCTTCCTCCAGAAGGACTGTGGTGGTTCAAACAATCAGTGTGGGCGATAAACGGGGCCTCACTGATGATACTCGTATCCTGAAGCAGAAGGGCAAGTGATTCGTGTCCGGAGAGACGTGGTCTGGCCGCTTACCTCCAATGGCGATATAGCGGAAGAAGAGCCAGCCGCTGATGAGCGACTCCTTGGGATTTCGGGGGGGCTTGCTCATGATGTCCAGGTCAGGAGGGTTGAAGCCCAAGGCAGTGGCGGGCAGGCCGTCGGTCACCAAGTTCACCCAGAGCAGCTGGACTGGGATCAGTGCTTCTGGCAAGCCCAGGATGGCAGTGAGGAAAATGCTAATGGAAAATGAGGAAGAGGAAGGGTGATCAGAATGTAAACCAAAGCAAACAGCATTCCGGGCAAGTTATCATAACAGTAAATGCCCCGGTTAATGCTGGGGTTTTACACCGCCTCTGCCCCATCCCGGGTTTTCGGCCCCCAGACTATCTGAAGCTTCCATCTCCACTCGGCTGGAGTAGGCAACAGGAGGGAATGAAGGAAGGACCCTGTACACTGATCCGGGGTCTTACATTAGACCACAGAAGGCAATAACTAGTGTACACGACTGTGTGTGAGGGCAGGTGACTCATAACCACCCAGTCTTTACCAGCAGTCCACTTCTTTATGAATAGAACCACTGCAGTTGGTGGATCAGAGGAGAAGGAGTTTTTATTTTCTATAACCAGTTGTTTGTCCTGGATCTTCCTTTATGCAGATGGAAATCTTTGCTTGAGATGGCAGCTCCAGGAAGCTGCTTGTCAGTAACTAATTTCAGGATAAAGATACAACAATAAGTGGCAGGTCTGTATTAACATACTCAGGGCTCAAAACCTAACTACATACTGCAAGTTGGCTGAAAAATTAGCCTCACAAAATTAGTAAGGAGATTGATGGCTGGACCACAATGGGGAAAGACTGGGGCTGGACCAGGGGCTGAACCGGGATTGGACCGGGAGCAGACGGGGGCCGGACCGGGAGCAGACTGGAAGCAGACGGCGGCCGGACGGGCAGCAGACTGGGAGCAGACGGGGGCCGGACTGGAAGCGGACTGGAAGCAGACGGGGGCCGGATGGGCAGCAGACTGGGAATAGACGGGGGCCAGACGGACAGCAGACTGGGAGCAGACGGGGGCCAGACCGGGACCAGACGGGGGCAGGACGGGCAGCAGACTGGGAGCAGACGGGGGCCGGACGTTGAGCGGACTGGAAGCAGACGGAGGACGGACGGGCAGCAGACTGGGAATAGACGGGGGCCAGACCGGGAGCAGATGGTGTCCGGACCTTGAGCGGACTGGAAGCAGATGGGGGCCGGACCGGGAGCAGACTGGGAGCAGATGGGGGCCGGACTGGGAGCAGACTGGGAGCAGATGGGGGCCGGACTGGGAGCAGACTGGAAGCAGACGGGGGCCAGACAGGCAGCAGACTGGGAGCAGACGGGGGCCGGACGGGCAGCAGACTGGGAGCAGACGGGGGCCAGACCGGGAGCAGACTGGAAGCAGACGGGGGCCGGACGGGCAGCAGACTGGGAGCAGACGGGGGCCAGACCGGGAGCAGACTGGAAGCAGACGGGGGCCGGACGGGCAGCAGACTGGGAGCAGACGGGGGCCGGACCGGGAGCGGATTGGAAGCAGACGGGGGCCAGACGGGCAGCAGACTGGGAATAGACGGGGGCCAGACGGCAGCAGACTGGGAGCAGACGGGGGCCGGACTGGAAGTGGAACTGGGAGCAGACGGGGGCCGGACCGGGAGCAGACTGGGGCCGGACAGGGAGCAGACGGGGGCCAGACGGTCAGCAGACTGGGAGCAGACGGGGGCTGGACCGGGAGCGGACTGGAAGCAGACGGGGGCCGGACGGGCAGCAGACTGGGAGCAGACGGGGGCCGGATGGACAGCAGACTGGGGCCGGACGGGCAGCAGACTGGGAATAGACGGGGGCCAGACGGGCAGCAGACTGGGAGCAGACGGGGGCCGGACTGGAAGTGGAACTGGGAGCAGACGGGGGCCGGACTGGAAGTGGAACTGGGAGCAGACGGGGGCCGGACCGGGAGCAGACTGGGGCCGGACAGGGAGCAGACGGGGGCCAGACGGTCAGCAGACTGGGAGCAGACGGGGGCTGGACCGGGAGCGGACTGGAAGCAGACGGGGGCCGGACGGGCAGCAGACTGGGAGCAGACGGGGGCCGGATGGACAGCAGACTGGGGCCGGACGGGCAGCAGACTGGGAATAGACGGGGGCCAGACGGCAGCAGACTGGGAGCAGACGGGGGCCGGACTGGAAGCAGACGGGGGCCGGACCGGGAGCAGACGGGGGCCGGACCGGGAGCAGACGGGGGCCAGACGGTCAGCAGACTGGGAGCAGACGGGGGCTGGACCGGGAGCGGACTGGAAGCAGACGGGGGCCGGACGGGCAGCAGACTGGGAGCAGACGGGGGCCGGATGGACAGCAGACTGGGGCCGGACAAGGAGCAGACTGGGAGCAGACGGGGGCCAGACTGGAAGTGGAACTGGGAGCAGACGGGGGCCGGACTGGAAGTGGAACTGGAAGCAGATGGGGGCCGGACGGGCAGCAGACTGGGAATAGACGGGGGCCAGACGGCAGCAGACTGGGAATAGACGGGGGCCGGACTGGAAGTGGAACTGGAAGCAGACGGGGGCCAGACGGGCAGCAGACTGGGAATAGACGGGGGCCAGACGGCAGCAGACTGGGAATAGACGGGGGCCAGACGGGCAGCAGACTGGGAGCAGACGGGGGCCGGACTGGAAGTGGAACTGGGAGCAGACGGGGGCCGGACCGGGAGCAGACTGGGGCCGGACAGGGAGCAGACGGGGGCCAGACGGTCAGCAGACTGGGAGCAGACGGGGGCTGGACCGGGAGCGGACTGGAAGCAGACGGGGGCCGGACGGGCAGCAGACTGGGAGCAGACGGGGGCCGGATGGACAGCAGACTGGGGCCGGACGGGCAGCAGACTGGGAATAGACGGGGGCCAGACGGCAGCAGACTGGGAATAGACGGGGGCCAGACGGGCAGCAGACTGGGAGCAGACGGGGGCCGGACTGGAAGTGGAACTGGGAGCAGACGGGGGCCGGACTGGAAGCAGACGGGGGCCGGACCGGGAGCAGACGGGGGCCAGACGGTCAGCAGACTGGGAGCAGACGGGGGCTGGACCGGGAGCGGACTGGAAGCAGACGGGGGCCGGACGGGCAGCAGACTGGGAGCAGACGGGGGCCGGATGGACAGCAGACTGGGGCCGGACAAGGAGCAGACTGGGAGCAGACGGGGGCCAGACTGGAAGTGGAACTGGGAGCAGACGGGGGCCGGACTGGAAGTGGAACTGGAAGCAGATGGGGGCCGGACCGGGAGCAGACGGGGGCCGGACGGGCAGCAGACTGCAAGCAGACCGGGGCCGGACCGGGAGCAGACTGGAAGCAGACGGGGGCCGGACGGGCAGCAGACTGGGAGCAGACGGGGGCCGGACGGGCAGCAGACTGGGAGCAGACGGGGGCCGGATGGGCAGCAGACTGGGAGCAGACGGGGGCCGGACGGGCAGCAGACTGGGAGCAGACGGGGGCCGGACCTTGAGCGGACTGGAAGCAGACGGGGGCCGGACCGGGAGCAGACTGGGGCCGGACCGGGAGCTGACTGGGAGCAGACGGGGGCCGGACTGGGAGCAGACGGGGGCCGGATCGGGAGCTGACTGGGAGCAGACGGGGGCCGGACCGGGAGCAGACTGGGAGCAGACGGGGGCCGGACGGGCAGCAGACTGGGAGCAGACGGGGGCCGGACCGGGAGCAGACTGGAAGCAGACGGGGGCCGGACCGGGAGCAGACTGGAAGCAGACGGGGGCCGGACCGGGAGCAGACGGGGGCCAGACGGTCAGCAGACTGGGAGCAGATGGGGGCCGGACTGGAAGTGGAACTGGGAGCAGACGGGGGGCCGGACCTTGAGCGGACTAGAAGCAGACGGGGGCCGGACTGGAAGTGGAACTGGGAGCAGACGGGGACCGGACCTTGAGCGGACTGGAAGCAGACGGGGGCCGGACCGGGAGCAGACTGGGAGCAGACGGGGGCCGGACTGGAAGTGGAACTGGGAACAGACGGGGGCCGGACTGGAAGTGGAACTGGAAGCAGATGGGGGCCGGACTGGAAGTGGAACTGGGAGCAGACGGGGGCCGGACTGGAAGTGGAACTGGGAACAGACGGGGGCCGGACTGGAAGGGGAACTGGAAGCAGATGGGGGCCGGACTGGAAGTGGAACTGGGAGCAGATGGGGGCCGGACCGGGAGCAGACGGGGGCCGGACGGGCAGCAGACTGGGAGCAGACGGGGGCCGGACCTTGAGCGGACTGGAAGCAGACGGGGGCCGGACCGGGAAGCAGACTGGGAGCAGATGGGGGCCGGACCGGGAGCAGACGGGGGCCGGACGGGCAGCAGACTGGGAGCAAACGGGGGCCGGACCGGGAGCAGACTGGAAGCAGACGGGGGCCGGACGGGCAGCAGACTGGGAGCAGACGGGGGCCGGACCGGGAGCAGACTGGAAGCAGACGGGGGCCGGACGGGCAGCAGACCGGGAGCAGACAGGGGCCGGACCGGGAGCCAACTGGGAGCAGACGGGGGCCGGACCTTGAGCGGACTGGAAGCAAACGGGGGCCGGACCGGGAGCAGACTGGAAGCAGACGGGGGCCGGACGGGCAGCAGACTGGGAGCAGACGGGGGCCGGACCGGGAGCAGACTGGAAGCAGACGGGGGCCGGACGGGCAGCAGACGGGGGCCGGACGGGCAGCAGACGGGGGCCGGACGGGCAGCAGACGGGGGCCGGACGGGCAGCAGACTGGGAGCAAACGGGGGCCGGACCGGGAGCAGACTGGAAGCAGACGGGGGCCGGACGGGCAGCAGACTGGGAGCAGACGGGGGCCGGACCGGGAGCAGACTGGAAGCAGACGGGGGCCAGACGGGCAGCAGACCGGGAGCAGACAGGGGCCGGACCGGGAGCCAACTGGGAGCAGACGGGGGCCGGACCTTGAGCGGACTGGAAGCAGACGGGGGCCGGACCGGGAGCAGACTGGGGCCGGACCGGGAGCTGACTGGGAGCAGACGGGGGCTGGACCGGGAGCGGACTGGAAGCAGACGGGGGGCCGGACGGGCAGCAGACTGGGAGCAGACAGGGGCCGGACCGGGTGCAGACTGGAAGCAGACGGGGGCCGGACGGGCAGCAGACTGGGAGCAGACAGGGGCCGGACCGGGAGCCGACTGGGAGCAGACGGGGGCCGGACCTTGAGCGGACTGGAAGCAGACGGGGGCCGGACCGGGAGCAGACTGGGGCCGGACCGGGAGCTGACTGGCAGCAGACGGGGGCTGGACCGGGAGCGGACTGGAAGCAGACGGGGGCCGGACTGGGAGCAGACCGGGGTTGGACCGGGAGCTGACTGGGAGCAGACGGGGGCTGGACCGGGAGCAGACGGGGGCCAGACCGGGGGCTGACTTGGAGCAGACGGTGGCCAGACCGGGAGCTGACTGGGAGCAGACGGGGGCCAGACCGGGAGCTGACTGGGAGCAGACGGGGGCCAGACCGGGAGCAGACTGGGAGCACACGGGGGCCGGACCGGGAGCAGACTGAGAGCACACGGGGGCCGGACCGGGAGCAGACTGGGAGCACATGGGGGCCGGACCGGGAGCAGACTGGGAGCACACGGGGGCCGGACAGGGAGCAGACTGGGAGCAGACGGGGCCAGACAGGCAGCAGAGTGGAAGCAGACAGGGGCTGAACTGGATGTGGAACTGGGACCAGACGGGGGCCAGACCGGGAGCGGACTGGAAGCAGACGGGGGCCGGACAGGGAGCAGACTGGGAGCAGACGGGGGCCGGACTGGAAGTGGAACTGGGAGCAGATGGGGGCCGGACCGGGAGCAGACAGGGAGCAGACGGGGGCCGGACCGGGAGCGGACTGGGAGCAGACGGGGGCTGGACCGGGAGCGGACTGGAAGCAGACGGGGGCCGGACAGGGAGCAGACTGGGAGCAGACGGGGGCCGGATGGACAGCAGACTGGGAGCAGACGGGGGCCGGACCAGGAGCAGACGGGGGCCAGACTGGAAGTGGAACTGGGAGCAGACAGGGGCCGGACTGGAAGTGGAACTGGAAGCAGATGGGGGCCGGACCGGGAGCAGACTGGGAGCAGACGGGGGCCGGACCGGGAGCAGACTGGAAGCAGACGGGGGCCAGACCGGGAGCAGACTGGGAGCAGATGGGGGCCGGACCGGGAGCTGACTGGGAGCAGACGGGGGCTGGACCGGGAGCAGACTGGGAGCAGACGGGGGGCCGGACTGGGAGCAGACAGGGGCCGGACGGGCAGTAGACTGGGAGCAGACGGGGGCTGGACCGGGAGCAGACTGGAAGCAGACGGGGGCCGGATGGACAGCAGACTGGGAGCAGACGGGGGCCGGACCAGGAGCAGACGGGGGCCAGACTGGAAGTGGAACTGGGAGCAGACAGGGGCCGGACGGGCAGTAGACTGGAAGCAGACGGGGACCGGACCGGGAGCAGACTGGGGCCGGACCGGGAGCTGACTGGGAGCAGACGGGGGCCGGACTGGGAGCAGACTGGGAGCTGACAGGGGCCGGACCGGGAGCTGACTGGGAGCAGACGGGGGCCGGACCGGGAGCTGACTGGGAACAGACGGGGGCCGGACCGGGAGCTGACTGGGAGCAGACGGGGGCTGGACCGGGAGCAGACTGGGAGCAGACGGGGGCCGGACTGGGAGCAGACGGGGGCCGGACCGGGAGCTGACTGGGAGCAGACGGGGGCTGGACCGGGAGCAGACTGGGAGCAGACGGGGGCCGGACCGGGAGCAGACTGGAAGCAGACGGGGGCCAGACCGGGAGCAGACTGGAAGCAGATGGGGGCCGGACCGGGAGCTGACTGGGAGCAGACGGGGGGCCGGACGGGCAGCAGACGGGGGCCGGATGGACAGCAGACTGGGAGCAGACGGGGGCCGGACCAGGAGCAGACTGGGAGCAGACGGGGGCCAGACTGGAAGTGGAACTGGGAGGAGACGGGGGCCGGACTGGAAGTGGAACTGGAAGCAGATGGGGGCCGGATCGGGAGCAGACGGGGGCCGGACGGGCAGCAGACTGGGAGCAGACGGGGGCCGGACCGGGAGCAGACTGGAAGCAGACAGGGGCCGGACGGGCAGCAGACTGGGAGCAGACGGGGGCCAGACCGGGAGCGGACTGGAAGCAGATGGGGGCCGGACGGGCAGCAGACTGGGAGCAGACGGGGGCCGGACCGGGAGCCAACTGGGAGCAGACGGGGGCCGGACCTTGAGCGGACTGGAAGCAGACGGGGACCGGACCGGGAGCAGACTGGGGCCGGACCGGGAGCTGACTGGGAGCAGACGGGGGCCGGACTGGGAGCAGACTGGGAGCTGACGGGGGCCGGACCGGGAGCTGACTGGGAGCAGACGGGGGCCGGACCGGGAGCTGACTGGGAGCAGACGGGGGCTGGACCGGGAGCAGACTGGGAGCAGACGGGGGCCGGACTGGGAGCAGACGGGGGCCGGACGGGCAGCAGACTGGGAGCAGACGTGGGCCGTACCGGGAGCAGACTCGAAGCAGACGGGGGCCGGACCGGGAGCAGACGGGGGCCAGACGGTCAGCAGACTGGGAGCAGATGGGGGCCGGACAGGGAGCGGACTGGAAGCAGACGGGGGACGGACAGGCAGCAGACTGGGAGCAGACGGGGGCCGGACTGGAAGTGGAACTGGGAGCAGACGGGGGCCGGACCTTGAGCGGACTAGAAGCAGACGGGGGCCGGACTGGAAGTGGAACTGGGAACAGACGGGGGCCGGACTGGAAGTGGAACTGGAAGCAGATGGGGGCCGGACTGGAAGTGGAACTGGGAGCAGACGGGGGCCGGACTGGAAGTGGAACTGGGAACAGACGGGGGCCGGACTGGAAGTGGAACTGGAAGCAGATGGGGGCCGGACTGGAAGTGGAACTGGGAGCAGATGGGGGCCGGACCGGGAGCAGACGGGGGCCGGACGGGCAGCAGACTGGGAGCAGACGGGGGCCGGACCTTGAGCGGACTGGAAGCAGACGGGGGCCGGACCGGGAAGCAGACTGGGAGCAGATGGGGGCCGGACCGGGAGCAGACGGGGGCCGGACGGGCAGCAGACTGGGAGCAAACGGGGGCCGGACAGGGAGCAGACTGGAAGCAGACGGGGGCCGGACGGGCAGCAGACTGGGAGCAGACGGGGGCCAGACCGGGAGCAGACTGGAAGCAGACGGGGGCCGGACGGGCAGCAGACTGGGAGCAGACAGGGGCCGGACCGGGAGCAGACTGGGGCTGGACCGGGAGCGGACTGGAAGCAGACGGGGGCCGGACTGGGAGCAGACCGGGGTTGGACCGGGAGCTGACTGGGAGCAGACGGGGGCTGGACCGGGAGCAGATGGGGGCCAGACCGGGAGCTGACTTGGAGCAGACGGTGGCCAGACCGGGAGCTGACTGGGAGCAGACGGGGGCCAGACCGGGAGCGGACTGGAAGCAGACGGGGGCCGGACGGGCAGCAGACTGGGAGCAGACGGGGGCCGGACCGGGAGCAGACTGGGGCTGGACCTGGAGCAGATGGGGGCCAGACCTTGAGCGGACTGGAAGCAGATGGGGGCCTGACCGGGAGCAGACTGGGAGCAGACGGGCGCCGGACCGTGAGCAGACTGGGGCCGGACTGGGAGCAGACGGGGGCCGGACCGGGAGCTGACTGGGAGCAGACGGGGGCCGGACGGGCAGCAGGCTGGGAGCAGACGGGGGCCGGACCGGGAGCGGACTGGAAGCAGACGGGGGCCGGACGGGCAGCAGACTGGGAGCAGACGGGGGCCGGACCGGGAGCAGACTGGGAGCAGACAGGGCCAGACGGGCAGCAGAGTGGAAGCAGACGGGGGCTGAACTGGAAGTGGAACTGGGACCAGACGGCGGCCGGACCGGGAGCAGACGGGGGCCAAACGGGCAGCAGACTGGGAGCAGACGGGGGCCGGACCAGGAGCAGACTGGGAGCACACGGGGGCCGGACCGGGAGCAGACTGGGAGCACACGGGGGCCGGACCGGGAGCAGACTGGGAGCACACGGGGGCCGGACCGGGAGCAGACTGGGAGCACACGGGGGCCGGACCGGGAGCAGACTGGGAGCAGACGGGGCCAGACGGGCAGCAGAGTGGAAGCAGACGGGGGCTGAACTGGAAGTGGAACTGGGACCAGACGGGGGCCGGACCGGGAGCAGACGGGGGCCGGACGGGCAGCAGACTGGGAGCAGACGGGGCCGGACAGGAAGTGGGACTGGGACCAGACTGGTTCAGACTTCTTCATTGCCGAGGCCAGTTCCACTATTTCAAGCTTATGATGTGTGTGACCTGGAGCAATTCCTTCAAGCCCTGGGCAAACCCAGAACAGAAGGGTGAGTGTAGGCAGTTGCTCCCTGAAGCAGAACACAGGGTGTGCTGAAACCTAAGGCAGCAGGTAATTGACTGCCAACTTGAGAAGAACAAAGCCTTACCAGACCACTTCGCCCACGTTGGAGGAGATGAGGTAGCGAATAAACTGCTTCATGTTGTTGTAAATAGCTCGACCCTCCTCAACTGCTGACACTATGGTAGAGAAGTTGTCATCTGACAGTACCATTTCTGATGCCGTCTTGGCCACAGCGGTTCCTGAGCCCATTGCAATCCCAATTTCAGCCTTCTTTAGAGCAGGGGCGTCATTAACACCATCTCCAGTCTGCAGAGAAAGAAGCATCAGTGGTTGCTGCAGGAATTCTACTCAAATTCAGAAGTAGAGAGCCATTCAAAATCTCTTTGATGATCATTTCCACAAATGAAGTGCTGTCTATGTCCACAGCTGGGGTAGAAAACCACTCCTGGACCTCGCTCTCTACACTTCTTGCAGCCTCAGCATCGTCAAAGAGCCCATCCACCCTGAAGACATTCCCCCTTCTCCCCTCTTACATCTGACAGAAGCATTACCACTAGGCACAAAGACAGCTTGTATTTCACAGTTCTGAGACTACTGAACAATCCCCTAGTGTGATGGGATGGATTCCTGACAACAACTTGTTATCATCTCGCTGTTTATTGTCTGCCTGCACTGCACTTTCTCAGAAACTGTTCTGCTTTATTCTATATCTGTTCTTGTTCCCTTTCACTACCTCGAGGCACTGTTATAACGGATTAATTTGTAGAAACAGTAAGCAAGACACGTTTTTCACCGCATCTCGGTACATCTGTCAACAATAGACCAATGTACCAACGTAATGCAGTCTGGCGCCCAGAGCATCTTATAAACTGAAGCCTGTATATCTGAAATAAACAGTGACTACATTTTATTAGCTGTTCAATGCTCCAGATGTACTTCAGGAAAATAGCACAATCTGCAGCTGGAAAAGCGACTGCCTCGGAGTGCCAGAGATCCCTGTTCAAACCCTGCCCCAGGTACCACCTGTGTACAGCTCTCCCTGTGACTGCACAGATTTTTCCTGAGTGCTCTCGTTTCCTCCCACATCCCAAAGAAACGCAGGTCAGTAGATCATTTAACCACTCAGTTGTCAGTGTGATAGAAACTCGGTGTTGATGAGAAGGTGGGCAGAATAAAATGGGATTAGACATAGTTCCTGTAGAAAGCTGGTTGGTGTGCACTTGCTGGGTTCCTGGGAGAGGTTACCAGGACTCTGCCTGGTTTAGAGGGCATATGCTATCATGGGAGGCTAGACAAGCTTGGGTCAATTTCTTTGGAGCAGCAGAAGCCGAGGGGAGGTCTGATGAGGTTTATAAGATTACGAGAGGCATGATTAGAGTAGACAGGGAGTATCTTTTCCATCCATACCGGAGGGTATAGGCTCAAAGGGGATGTGAGGGGCAAGTTATTTTACTCATAGTGTTGGATGCCTGGAATGTGCTGCCCAGTATAGAGGCAAATACATTAGAGGCTTTTAAGAGGCACATGAATGAGGAAGATGGAGGATATGGACATTGTGTAGGTAGGAGGGGCAGTTTTTGGGGGTCTTTGATTTACTTTTTAGCTCGTTGGGCACAACATTGATCCTGTTCCTTTGTTGTACTGTTCTGTTCTATGTTCTGAACAGTGACATCCTGAGACCCAGTGTGACTGACAGAGCCCTGAGAAGGGACAATCAATCCCTGCCCACACAACGTTCTGATATTGTCATACTAAGTGGCTCCAACAAATTAATGGACATTCAAAATCCCTTGAAAACTGGTCATGGTGTAAGTTGAGAGCTGGCTGGGAGCAGGGCATCACGCCTGCACTTCACTCTGAACATCTGACCACAGCTTGAGACCGTCATCCCAACATCTCCTCAGCAAATTGATCCGCACTTCAGTTTGCTTTAGGTAAATACATTGAAATAAGGATTGGTATTCTGTCAGAAAAGTTATCACACAATGTATGTCACTGTGCTACCCAAGATCATGTGCTAACAGTCGGTTTTATAACAAATAGACTGCTCTATCAAACCGTGTGCCCTTTCCATTCACTGAACTCTTCCATTTAACAGCATGGCGATGTCTTATTTTAACAGATAGACCATTGCTTGCGTTTATAAACGTGGAATCACATTGACATTGAGCCGGGGGTACAAGCTGGGGCAAGGAGGCAGCTTGCAGCAGAGGTGGCAACAAGCACTCACCATGGCTGTGATCTCGTCAAAGGACTGGAGGTACTCGATGATCTTCGACTTGTGCGAGGGCTCGACTCGGGCAAAGCAGCGTGTGGCGCGGCAGGCTTCCCGCTGATCCTCCAGGGAGAGGTCATCAAACTCGCGGCCGGTGTACGCCTTCTCGGACACATCCTCATTCTCACCGAAGATTCCAATCCGCCGGCAAATGGCAATGGCGGTGCCCTTGTTGTCACCTGTGATCATGATCACTCGGATACCAGCCTTCTCACACATCTGGATGGAGTCCACCACTTCCTTTCTTGGGGGGTCCAACATGCCCACACAGCCAACAAAGGTGAGGTCAGTCTAAAGGAAAAGGGAGAAGAATTAGTGCTGTACCAGGGAGTGCCACCAACCACACTCACATTAACAAGAAGTTTTATTTACATATTTGCCATCTAGAAGTTTAACACCAGTGCTGTCGGCAGAATGTGAGGAGGCGGCGTACAGGAGCAAGGTAGATCAGCTGGTTGAGTAGTGCCACAACAATTTAGCACTCAACGTCAGCAAAACCAAGGAATTGATTGTGGACTTCGGGAAGGGGGAGTCAGGGGAACCTCATTAAAAAGTTACAATGGAAATGATGAGCAGCGTCAAGTTCCTGGGGGTCAGAGCTGAGAGGACCCGCCCTGAGCCCAGGATATTGATGCAATCATGACGCTGGCACTCCAGTAGGAGCTCGAGGAGATCTGGTGTCACCAAAGAGTCTATCAAATTTCTACAGATGTACCATGGAGAGCGTTCTAACTGGTTGCATCATTGCCTGGCACAGGATTGAACGAGTCCGCAGAGGGTTATAGTCTCACTTAGCTCCATCACAAGCACAAACCTCCCCACCATCAAGGTCATCTTTAAGAGGTGGTGCCTCGAAAAGGCAGCATCCATCATTAAAGCCCTCACCAGCTGGTTTGTGTCCTTTTCTCAGTACTATCATCAAGGAAACACACTCAACGGCCTCCTCCCATCCTCTGTCAGGCTTCAGAATAATCCAGGAACACTATCTCATTATTCATTTTTTGCACTATTTTTCCATCTTGTAATTTTGAGTAATTTTTTTGTCTTTGTGCTGCACTGCTGCCACAAAACAATAACTGATAAAGTCACAATGAACTTGATTCTGGCAGTGCAACGTTAGCTCAGGACACATTGTACAGTCGAACAGCTAATTCACCTGTCTTATGGCTCCAGTGACCTGGGTTCAGTCCCGACCTCTGGCACTGTCTGTGCAGAGTTTCACAACCTCTCTGTGACTTTCCAAAGACATGAAGATATAACCATATAACAGTTACAGCACGGAAACAGGCCATCTTGGTCTTTCTAGTCAGTGCCAAATGCTTACTCCCATCTCAAAAGATGGCATGTTTTCTCTGTGACTTCCCACATCCCAAAGAGATGAAGGTTGGTAGATTATCTGGCCTCTGCATAGGTGAGTGGTAGAGTTTGGAGAAAGTCTTTGGGAATGTGGGGAGAATAAAGCTAGATGAGCATGTAACTGGTTGGTTGATTAGCATTTCCTCAGAGGCTGAAAGAGCTGTTGACCCACTGAATCTATCTGTGACTGCAGCATCAGGCCAGCATTACACACAAGACTCTGGAGTGAGGTTTGAACCTACAGCCACCTAACTAGCAGGTGGTTGCACCTCCTTTCTGAGTCAGGCCCCAAATCAGAGGGTGCAATTCAAAGAAAATATTTTCACTGCTTCACCTGGAAGGACTGCTTGGGTCCCTGGATGATGGAAGGGAAATGGGAAAGGGAAGACATTGCATTGCATATCCTGTTATTTGGGAGTAGTAGGTGGAGATGGAAGAGTAGTCAGGGTCCCTTTGAAATGCCATCCTCGCATGCAGAAACTGCACAGCCTCCAGACATCTTGTTTCAGAACAGAGTCCCCAATGATCTTTGCAATAATGACAACATTGTCCATGATCTACCCTTAAAGTGACAAAATATTCCTCAGGGCTTCACAGAAGCATGACCAAACCTGCACTGATGTTAGTCACATGATAAAGCTCTTAGTCAAAAAGGAGATTTTACTGAACCTTGAGGAGGAAAAGGAAGAGCAAGGTAGAGGGGCGTGGGGACAGAAAAGAAACCTTGGAGACTATAGATACTGGGAATCTTGTGTAACACACAGAATGATGGAGGAATGCAGCAGGTCAGGCAGCATCTACGGAGAGGAATAAACAGTCAATGTTTCAAACAGAGACCCTTCATCAAGACTCAATAAAAGTCAGGAGAGTCCTGATGTGGGGGCTCAGCCCAAAACAGATTATTTATTTATTTCATCAGCTGGTTGCCTTCCTGCAGGTTGAATCTTTCACTCTGTAAGCTTCATCTGAACAACCTTTTGGATCTGCTTATGTGTGACTGGAATTGAAACTAGAACCTCAGGAATAAGCTGCCAAATTCTACTGTAACGTCTCCAAATTCAGGAGGAAGCAATGAGGCCAAGTCTGATGCCCTGATCTCTGACAAGAGTCCATCTTGGTGATTCAGATCCAGTCTGACCCCCTGCTCCCTTTGAACCAGAACAATTTCAGCTCCCAGCCTTCAATAGGTACGGTAGCTGATGGAATGCAGATATACTATGAGCAATCTGAACTAAAGCTTCTTGAAGCCATAAGACCATAAGAGATAGGAGCAGAATTAGGTCTTTTAGCCCATCAAGTCCCCACGGCTGATTGCAGATCACACTCAACCCCAGACACCTGCCTTCTCACCATATCCTTCAATGCCCTGACCAATCAGGAAACAATCAACTTCTGCCTTAAATACTCCCACAGACTTGGCCTCCACAACAGTTTGTGGCAGAACATTCCCCAAATTCACCACTGTTTGGCTAAAAGGATTCCTCCTTACCTCTGTTCATAGGAAACATCCTCTCCACGTCCAACCTATGTAGTCCTTTCACAATTCGATAGGTTTCAATGAGGTCCCACACGTTCTTCTCCCACACCCAAGGCCTTCTTCCCACACACCCTGCTGGTGCTCCTAAAAGGAACACCTCCACATACAGGGAAGGTATTGTTGTCCAGGGATATGGCAATGGTCAGAATAAGGAACATTACTCCTACAGCCTCTCCCCTCCCCTTTTCACCCAACCACAGCAGAATCAAGTTTGCTCACCTCATACTGAATGAACTTGGAGGCATCTTCCAGGTTCATGTCCTCTCTCCTGGGTGGGCTGTCCCGTGTGGCCAGAGCCAGGCAGCGGAGGGTGTCCCGTCCTGTTCCCCACTCCTTGATCACACTCAGGATCTTCTCCTTTACTCGAGGGGTCAGGGGTACCTTGGTGGTGCCGAAACGGACGTAATTGCAACGTTCAATCACTCCTTCAGGAGCCCCCTAAACAAACAATATTCTTGTTAGACAGTTAGAAGGTGCCGACACAGTCAGGGCTGAATTATGCCTCTGCACTAAGGCTTCACTGGATCGTCATCAGAAGGCCACACACACACACACACACACACACACACACACACATTACAGTGTACACATCTCCCTCCCGTGAGGGCTACGACTTGGTTGTTGAGTACAAAAAAGACCGAGACTGATGGATGTCAGATCTTCTGCTGAAATGTTTGTGGTCTCGTTCTCCACTATTCCTGCCTGACTTGCGGAATATCTAAAGCACACTCTGAGTCTGATGGGAGCCGGGGGGCCGAGGGCACCTCAGGATAGGACTAGTGCTAACTGGGTTTCTCTCTAAGCTCGATGGATGCCTTTGACTTTCATCTGCCACTCATCTCTCATCGTGTGGTATTTTATGGAGCCAAAAGGTCTCATCCTGTGATTCCTCTTAGATTCCCATCCCAAGCTAAATGCTCCTCCCTCACGTCATAAATCGAGGAGGCTCTTAGCCTGAAACATTAACTCTGCTTCTCTCTCCACAGATGCTATCTGACCTGCTGAGTGTTTCCAGAATAGTCTATTGTGCATAATAAGCTTTTGCAGCCAATGATCCACTTCACATTATGACATGAAATAGACTTCTAAACTGAGCTGAGTAGGTCAGTCTTGACATTCAGTTCCTGTAAACGCCTTAATGAGAGGCTCACTCTCTGCTAACATGGGACAAGCTTCCTCTAATGCAAAGACACTCCCTCTGTAAATTGCTGAGCTATTTGTGAACGCTCAGTGAAACTCCAGCACGTTACATCGAAACAGCCAATTGTGAAGCAGTAAACTAGCTTCCCAGAGCTGCAACTACCAACGTGTAAAACAGAGAGAGAAATGGATTCAGCTAAACATCAGATGGTTTAATATTCCCACTGATCAGGTCACTTTGCCATAGTTTGGCAAGACAATGTATGTTCACAGCTGCTTGCTTGTTGGGTGTGATCAACACCAGCTCAACAGGCTGAAATGGATTCTATGGCCTTCTAAGTGTAAAGCTGAACTCTCCCCAAACTCCTGATGTGCATTGGTGTTGATTTTCTTAATAGGGAGTACTGAGGTCGTAAAGTTAATTCCAGAGAGTTTTACCCCATATAGACACACAGTTGTAAGCTGCAGTTATCCACAATGGAAGTCTAGGCCTCAGTCAGTATCTAGGAGGGGAACAAGTATTGCCAAAAATATTACATGTGCGAGGATTGCAGTGGAGATTAGAATCATGGAGTTATGCACCACAGAATCAGACCTTTCAATCCCCCAAGTCCTTGCCAATCAACAATACTAATCCCACTGATCAAGAAATGGTCCATGAGCCTTCTCTACCCTGGTGATGCAAATACTCTCCTGAGAATTCCTGATTTCAGGGATCCTCTACCACTTACTTAGGCAGGGCAGTCCTGAGTCCAATCATTGTCTGGGTGAAAAATTTCTTCCTCAAATCCCTGCTAGATCTCCCACCCATTGCCTAAAACTATACCCTTTAATTGTAGCCATGACAAAAAGTTTCTCACTGTTTATCCTCTCGATGGCTGTCATAGTTCTGCATACCTGCGTCTTCTCTCAGTCTCCTCTGGTCCAAGCCAAATAAACCTTCCCACCTCAGCTTTCCTCACACCTGACACATTCCATCCCAAGCAGTTTCCAGCTGAATCTCCTCTGCGCCCTCTCCAGTGCAACCACATTCTAGCAGATAATAGCTCTTCCTAATAAATGAACGAGCAGAGAAACAGTTCCCTTTCACTGCCATGTGCCTGGCAAATGGACCACCTGCTGAACTGACCTGACCATTCCTGGCTGCCTGAAAGTGCCCTTCTCACCTTAACAAACATCTTGTTACCAGATCCATCTGTGGGCTTGACAGGAGAGCAGTAAACAGACATGGACTTGCGATCACGGGAGAATTCGAGTGTTACATCTTTCTTCATCAGCTGTTTGATGGTCTATGAGAGGGAGAGAGGGGAAGTTAATGACTAGAAACATTAGCAGTCATTGCAGTGAGGGTGTTAGAGAGCAGATCATTTACTATTCAATGAAAAGCTCCTAGAAAACCAGGTAACATCGAAACTCGTGACTGGCAACAGGATACTCACGTTGTTACAATAGGTAGCTTTTTCTACTTTAGTGATGTCATTGAGATTGGTGTTGAAAACATTCATCTTTTCCACTAGGCAAACCAGAGCTGTTTCCGTGGCTTCTCCAACCTTCTCGTAAATACCCTTTGACTGGAAAAAGAAAGAGGAGCACGTTCAAGTATGCCAAAAAATCTTGCCATCATTTATACCACATCGCAAGAACAGAGTCAAGGCTTTTTGTGGAGTCCTGAAAGCCAATCAAAAAAATAAGAGGCTGTTTATTGTGTGAGATAGTCTTCTATGGCAATTGGTGCAGTCCAGCAGAGCCAGCTCACAAGCACCACCCACAGAGTCAAGACAGCAAGAGGCAGAAGTCATGATGCTCAGCCTACATTCACAAAATGGGGGTTAGTGGTTTAATAGCCTGAAAAGTAGGCTTTAAATTATCAGTACTTCACGAGAAAATGAGAAAAAAAAATCACTTTTATAATAGGGATCTACAAAATTAAGATTCAGGCTAAATCCCATTGAAAATAAAGACGGTCATCTGCGGTTATAATATATGAGATTAATGGAGAACACACACACACAATTCAATACAAAAGGAGAGATATAGCCAGACGGAGTGTTAAAGAGAAATGGTTATCAAGTGTGAAAAAAAAGTCACACTTTTACCAGAGAAGTACTCCAAATATATCCTATATCTTATGGTCTTATGTTCTTGTATAATGTGAACATTTTCTCTTTACATTTGATCAACACTTATACTCACTTCATTGTAATCCAGGGAGGAATCATTGCACAGTGCACAGATGGTGGCCAGCTCAACAAGTCCAGCGTACTGACTGGTTTGAATGGGTTTGTCCCCCATCAGTCTATAAGGAAGGACATATTTGTTATGAGATCAGCAAGTGTAAAGATAGCATTGAGATTTATCTGGAAATAGCACCGATAAAAAGAACAACAATTTATATTCTTATGCTCTGCTCTCCCAGAATGAAACACTCACACAGTCGTACAACACCAAAACAGGTCCTTCAGCCAAACAAGTCCATCCCAATTATCAACCATTGGTACTTATCCAATTCTATTCTCTCCACATTATCATCAACTTCTGCTTTTTAACACTGACACACTAGGGGAAACTTAGTGCAAGAGTGGGTTTCTCAGTGTGTGCATAGTCCAAGGCTGGGAAGAGAACAGTAATCTGTCCCTGTACGAGTTGGGGCACTGAATGCTCTCTCTTTCTGGATCACGTGGTGCTATTGTACATGAGGCAGAATCAGGTTAGACATCCCAGTCTGTTACCTACTCAACCCTGGTGCCTCTCAGTGCTGACGGTGCACACTGCAGAATCTTGATGGCACTTTATTAGATACAGCTGAATGCCTGCTCATTAATCAGCCAATCACGTGGCACTAACTCAATGCATAAAAGCATGCAGGCATGGTCAAGAGGTTCATGTGTATTTCATATTTCAGTAACATTTGAGTAATATTATAAATATATTGTTTGATTAAGCATTATTTGCTTACATAATTCATTACATTATATGTAAAAGTATGGGAAAGGCATACGTCATGACGCTATCACATCATAAGTGCGTGCCTTGCTAAAGTTAAAAAAAACTAGATGTATGTGAGTTATCCCTAACTCTATACTTTTCTTTCAATTAGTTTTGTGTTTTGAAGTTACAAAACCTAACAGTGGTGATGAGTATGATTTAAAACAAACCCAAGGTGACTAACTATCTGCTGAAGCACAGCGAGATGATCAAGTTTCAAAGTAAGTGTAGCACACTTTCTTCACAGAAGGGAAGAAATGGCTGAGTAAAAAGAAAGTGCAGTGCATCTTTTTTCTTTGCAAGAGGAAGAGACGGTCAGGTAAAAAAAAGGCAGAGCGGATGAAATTCTTGGGAAAATTAACAGTGAGAACTAGGTGGTGGTGATAATGACGATAATAATTAAATAATAGAAATGGCTGGCTACATCAGAAATTTAGATGTATTCAATTACACAAAAGAAAACTGGGTGATGTATACAGAATGAATTGAACAGTATTTTAAAGTAAATGGAATAGCCAGTGAAAAATGAGTGCTAGTTCTGCTGTTTGCATTGGGCGGAAAGACATACAGCTCGTTTATAAATTCAACTGCTTGAACTAAACTAAAAGTAATGACCTTTGCTGATATTGTGAAAGTAATGCAGGGACATTTAGAACTGAAACCATTGTCAATGGCAGAATGCTTTAGGCGCCATAGGTGGAATCAAAAGGAAATGGCTGAACTGAAGAAGTTGTCTGAGCATTGAAATTTCCATGATGGCTTAATGATGCACTGAGATATCATTTAGTTTGTGGAAGACATTCAAAACTGCTTCTAACTGAAGCACAGCTCACATTTAAAAGAGCAGTTGAAATTGTTGTATCAATAGAAACTGCATGTAGAAACATAATTGAGTTGCAGTCAGGAATGAAAGTAAGCATGAATAAAATTGCAACATCTAAACAGAAACCTGCCAGGTTGAACAAGTTGTGTTACTGTTGTGGCAGGGGCTCATATACACAAGACCAACACAGATTTAAAGGTGAAACTTGCAGAAAATGCAACAAAGTAGGACTCAAGCAAAGAGTATGTCTGGCATATAGAAAAAAATAAATGCACTGCAGGGGGAAGAGAAAAAGTCAAGTTTCAGTTTCAAAAAGAGCATTAATCTGCATGCTGTTGAAGAAAGATTTGACAATGATGAGAGTGAGACAGGACTCTGGAGCCTTAAGATTTACGAGAAAACTAACAAGACAACGAGCGATATGACTTAACCAGAAATGAATTGCAAATTAATTACAATGGAATTGGACAGTGGCTCAGCTTTTTCAGTCATTTCAAAATTAATTGAACTGTATTTCAAAGACACTGAACTAAAGCCTGCATTTATCCAACTAAGAACTTGTACAGGAGAAAAGCTAACTCCTGTGGGAATGACACCTGGTAACAAAGTAATACAACAACCAATGAGCCACATTAGCCTTGAATGTGGTAAAAACAGGAGGGCCAGCATTGTGGGGCTGCAACATGATTGGAGATCCATCCACCATTTGCATGCCACAACCCCTGCAACACAGTCAACTGAAAGAGAATTAAGAAAGCTATTGGATGATGCCACAGCAGTGTTCAAGAATGGCATTGGAAAACTCAATCAGATCAAGGGTAGAGTAATGTTAAATTCAAGTTTTACAAAGCCTGTCTGGTTCTTCTTTCCATTCTTGACAAAGTAGCCAGTGAGCTAGATCACATACAGGCTGAAGGAATTCTTTCCAAGGTTGAGTGGAGCCCATGGGCAACACCAGTGGTCCCAGCAGCCAAGAAGGATGAGTCTGTCAGGATTCGTGGTAACTTCAAAGTCGCCATCAACCCATTACTTAAAGTAGATGAATACCCCCCTGCCCAGAATAGAGGATATCTTTGCAAACCTTTCTGGAGTGAAACTCCGCAGCAAAATGGATGTAACTGAGGCCTAGCTACAGATGGAGATGGAAGAGGAATTTGAAGTGTTTCCGACCATAAACACTCTCAAAGGGCTTTATCACTAGAATAGGCTTATTTCTGGCATAGCATCTGCCCCTGCACTCTGGCAGGAAGATATGAATCAAAAGCTGCAAGGCTGCCCGGTCACTCAGCGTTACGTAGATGACGTCATTTTAACCAGTAAGGATGACAAGGAACATCTCCAACATTTCAAAACAGTGTTAGAAAGATTTGAAGATTATGGGCTCAGAGCATGACGCAAGTGCAAATTCTTCAAGCATCAGTTATTGTGGCCACACCATGACCCACAAGGATTACGCAAGTGTGCTGAGAAAATTCAAGCATTGGTAGATGCCACAAGGCTAAAAGGACATGTCACAGTTATGGTCTATTTTAGGATTTGGAAATTACTGTAACAGTTTCCTACCAAAGCTTGCTACTAACTCATTACTCCAGATTGGGCAGAAAAGGCAATGGACAAAGCAGTGTGAGTTGGCTTTCCAAAATGTGAAGGAAAGGGTGATGTACTCACAGACTATCATCCACATCTTCAGTGAAGCTTGCCTGTGACACCTCGCCTTCTGGTCTGGATGCAGTCACATCACATGAGTGATGGAATGCTCCAGAGACTTTGCTTCATGTTTGCTTACTGCTACTGAGAAAAATTACGCACAGATTGATAGAGAGGCCTTGCGTCTGGTTTTGGGTGTAAAATCTTTCAGCCAGTATGGGAGAGAGTTTATCCTTATTACTAGTGTCCATTTTCAATCCACAGAAGGGCACTAACAGCAGCAGCACAAATGTTGAGATTGGCTGTTTCTTGAAAGACACAATTACAAGATCAAGTTCGAGGACTACCAATCATGGAAGTGCTGATGGATTACCCCATTTACCCTTGGAAAAAGAAATATCTGAAAAACTTACAAAAAAGGACACTCATCTTGAATACTTGCCCCAGTGATGTAGTCTCCCTCTTACAGCAGAGATGATCCAAAGGGAAACCAGAAAAGATGCTACACTGCCTCAGGTCTACTTGGCAACTCAAAATAGGGGTAAATGTAGCGGAAATTCCAGTTCCCACATTTTTGTGAGTGCTTGGATGAACATCCCTGACAAAGGTTGCCAGATGTTAGAATTGAGAGTTGTTGTACATTCCAAGTTGAGAGCCAAAGTGTTGGAGAAGCTACAGGCCAGTCATCTAAGCATGGTCAAAATAAAAGCACGGGCTCAAAGCTTTGTCAGGAGGCTTGGGATGGATCAGCAGATCGAACAACCTGCCATGCCCTGTTCGGGATGCCAACACATCCAGCAGATGCTAAGAGGCATTCCCCTGGCAGAGGATTCATGTGGATTTTGCCAGATCATTCATGAGCACTAATTTCTTGGTAGTAGTGGATTCAGCTACAAAATGGCCAGAAGTGTTCCCAATAGTCTCCACTACAGCCTTGAACACTGTTATGTGTTGACAAACCTCTTTTCAAGGACTGGTGTTCCAGAATTTTACCACAAAATGGACCACAATTTGTTACAGAACAGTTACAGTCATTCCTGAAAATGAATGGAATATTACATTTGCACCGCACCACCCAGCTACACATGCCCTGGTGGAAAGTTTGACCGAAGTCTAAAGAACGCATTGTGAACAGTGTCAGCAGTACTAATCACACTGACACTGAATCAGAAGCGTCCCAATTTCCTCCTTGCATATCATAATGCAGAACACTCCACAACCAACAAATCTTCACCAACACTGTTCCTGGGTTGTCCCTTGCACTCACACTTGGATCTCCTCAAATCCAACCTCAGAAGGAGTAATCAGGACAAACATTGGAGACACATTGAGGGCTCCTTGAGCAAGCAGGTTCAATGTTTCACTCCTGGACAAGCATTCCTGGTGAAGGACTACTGAGGTGATCAAAAGTGGGTACGGAAAGATTAAGGACAGAACTGGACCACCCTCCTGGAGATGAGGAGAGCAGAGTCAGTTGTTAGAGAAGAACGGTATCCAGAGCTGTCACAAACACCTCCTGCAGACCCAGAGCCAACCCCGACAAACTCCACGGAGGAGGCCTCCGAACCTGAGATTGGTTCACAACCACAAGTCTCACCTGCCCAGCAGGGTGACCCCTTGTCAGGAAAGATGTTTATCCGAAAAGAGTAAGATATCCTCTAAAGCCATTAAATCTTTAGGCCTGAATGGGCTAATTTAAAATTGACTATGCTGTAGATTTCTATACAGTCATTGTATTATATAGTATACTTTGTATATAGTTGAGATGCATTCCACATCAAGTTGTTTATAGCTAAGCAGGGATGAGTGTTGTGTATTTAAAGATTTCAGTAATAATTGAGTAATATTGTAAGTATATATTTTGATTAAGCATTGTTCTTTTATAAAATTCATTATGGGTTGTACGTAAAAGTACGCAAATGGCATATGTCAAGGGTCGGCAACCCGCGGCTCCGGAGCCGCATGCAGCTCTTTCATCTCTGTGCTTCGGCTCCCCGTAGTTTGCTAGTTTTTGAAATGTAATTCAAAATTTGAAGATTATGGTGATCTTGTACAATCTAAAAACCTTGTGGCGACCCATTTCCTGGCACATCCGAACTGGCTCACAATTAGCCACCATTCCGGCTAAGGGAGATAGCCTATGGGGGTTTGTGAGTACGTGTCTTTTGGAGCATCCGCGCCCACGGGGACGGGTTGAGGGAGGCTTTAAATCAAGGCTGTTTAGTTCGAATAAAGTTACCTTTGACTGCAGTGTCTTTATTTTAGCACTGCGTGTAGCACACCGCTACAACGTGTTTTTTATCGCTATTAATATACATCACCACTGCCAATGCCTGACACCCGCCAGTGCGCGATTTCTTTTAATTCTTCGATCCAAGGTAGGCTAACTATGGAGTAACCTTCAACCCAACGCCTTTTTCTCGGAGTTCAAAATGTTTTTGTTGCATGCAGAAACGTAATTTCGTTTTCTCTGCAGGAGTTCATCAATTTCATAAATGTAACACATTATAGTTTGTTTATACATAGCATAAAGGCAAAAAAAAACTTTGTATGCAGTGTTATTTCATTTTAAATGTCAAACGGGTTTTGTGGCTCCCAGTGTTTTCTTTTCTGTGGGAAATGGGTCCATATTGGCTCTTTCAGTGGTAAACGTTGCCGACCCCTGGCATATGTCATGATGTTACCACATCATAAGTGTGTACTTCACTAAAGTAAAAAAAACACAAGTTATCCCTGGCTCCATGCTTTTCGATTAATTAGTTTTAAGATTTGGAGTGACAAGTTCAGTTGCTGTTCACACCAAACATCAGAATGAGGAAGAAATGTGTTTTGAGTGACTTTGTGGGGGGAAGGCATGGGGGAGAAAAGAAGATGTGGTGTGTAGGGGGGCAAGAGGGGGAAGAGGAGAGTGGGGGATAGAGGGGAAGAAGAGAGTGGGGGATAGAGGGGAAGAAGAGAGTGGGGGATAGAGGGGAAGAAGGGAGTGGGAGAGATGGGGGGAAAAGAGTGGGAGAGATGGGGGGAAAAGAGTGGGAAAGTGTGAGGAGAGAAAAGGTAAATTTACCAGGTTTGAGGATGCTGCTTCTGCATGCTATCCCAACCAAACATTCCAGTCATGGTCTGGGATCCACTGGGGATGGAGCCTACCTAAAGGACAAATGTTTTATGGTTGGGGATGGTCCCTTTAAGTTAGCATTGAGTATGTGGACTTGTGTCCCGGTGTCACAGAGTAGACACTCTAAGCTGTAAGAAGGGGTGATAACTTTGCCATTGTGCTCCGTAACAAGACAATAATCCAGGATGCATTTGGATGCACAATTCAAAGTATCCACCTTTGTTAAGGTCACTCAAATGAGATAAAGATATAAACTGTACTAAAATGTATTTTTATCATTCTTTTCCTGGATGTCATGTATGATTCCAATCTTGTTACTCTCAGCACCAACATTTGGGAACTGTTTACTGCTCACTATGAACAGTTATCCACCTTTCACCAGTCATCAGCCCGTTCACCACCATAACCCATCCTTTCATACTAGGTTCCTGTACCACTGGGCATCCCACCATCATTAAACATCTTTTTCCCTTACCCCATAGTCAAAACCCCACTTTCCCACTCCATAGCTCATCTCTCATCTCCGTTAAAGCATTCCCATTAATCCTCTCAAAGTTTAAACCAGCCTCAATGACCTCTCCCTCATAACCCAAGATGATTTCCCACTCCTCCCCCACTACCTACCCCACCCATTACCCCCTTTCCATTGGCCATGCCCAATCCCTCATTCCTGAGGCCAAGTGACAGGATGAGTAACCAGTTATTGGTTCAGTAAAACCAATGGTCTACTTGCCAATCACCACTTGATACCGAGGGCACCCCCAGAAGATGCCGATGTTGAGAGTACAGAGGGGGTATTACTCAGCTATACTCACACGTCTCCCTCCGGGGCATAGGTTGATCCTGTGATGTTGAACTCATGCAGATTACAGTTCGACCCCGTCACCGACTCAACAATAAACATCTGCAACACAGGGAGATTAGATTCAGGTTAGCTCTTCCTTGAGGATTTCATTGCTTGTATCAGGCCACACATTCCTTCCCGCCTCCCACATACACTCTTTCCTCACCTTCTCAATCTCAGAAAGTCCCTCTAAGGCCATTCAGCCTGCAACCTGCCCCTCACATGCTCTCCTAGACATGGAGAACCATCTCTGCCCTTTGATCTTTCAGGCACAATTTTCTTATTTGTATCCCCAAGTCCCAGTGGTAGCTGATGCAGACATATTATTTGTTCCACATTCAATACATTTATTTTGCTGCTTCAAACCCTAGCCTACTCATAGATTTGCTTTACCATATTGCTACATGATATCAGAATCAGGTTTATTATCACTGGCATATGTCATGAAATTTGTTAACTTAGCAGTAGCAGTTCAAACCTGAGTCTCTTCCAACTGCACCACTGCTTTGTCAGAGATCAGGAGCTCTGTGTGCAGGCAGCTTCCTGGCACACTCCATACCAACAGATTCAGCTACTGCCTGTTCAAAACCTCAGTGGTACCAAACATTGGTTTTAAGTGGCACCTAATGCCAACTAGAAACAGACTGTTGTCAGTGTGGAATGGGATGCAGCTACATGCTTTGGAATGTGAGAATTGTGTGCATTTTCTATGGATAACAAGTATTTAGAGGAAAAGTAGTCTTTATAGAAATGGGATAGGTTTCTGTGAAAGCAGTATTTACCAAGCTAGACTTGGCTCGTGATTATGTAGAACGGACACTGCAACCAGCATAATATCCACTCACACACTTCTGCAAAGGGGAAGTTGGAGCTCACAAGAAGACCAGGAGCATTGTGTATAGAGAGTAGTGAAGGAGACTAGAATTGAAGCATTGACATTGCTCAGCCAGCCACAATCTCCAGTGGCAGAGATATTGGAAACCTTGTCTCCCAATGAATGAATGATCATAGAAGGATGGAGCCGACCTGCCCCAACATCCCTGCTGGTTCTATGTATCAGAAATCTAGCCGATCAAATATTGTCCATCTACTCCCTTTAACCTTGAACATTCCCTCCATTCTGAAATTTATCCAGCTCTCCTCTGAACAGTACATTCTGTCTCCAGTGCATCCAAGATCGCAACCACTCCTTGTGTAAAGGGTTTGTTAATTTGTTTCCTTTACTAATCCCCTTCATTCTGGATCCTTTCTCTACTCTGACTGGCTCCTTCATGATTCCCTTCAAACCTTTTCTGCTTCAACCCCAACTTCCTCAAGTCTATCCACACAGCTGATTTCCCTCATTCCTGGAACTATTCTATTAAATCTCATCTGCACCCTTTCCAAAACCTTCACCTCTTCCCAGAACTGTCCTCCAGTAGTTGTCGAACAGATTTTATAAAGATTCATCATTATTTCCTTGCTCTTGCAACCTCTGCTTCCCTTTTTCAGACCACTTTCTCAGCTATGCCATCTCCTCCAAAGTGCATTCCTTTCAGACTTCACATTTCTCAATGTTAAACTCCATCTGGGCATTCCACCAGCTCTTTGCCATTTCCTTCACCACCCTCCCAATAGTTCATGGAGTTTGGGACAGAGTATTTCACAGGGAAGGATCTGCAGGACTCATACTGTATTTGAGAAGGTGGATGGGCTAACAACCAAACAAGTTTAAAGACCAATGCACTTCCATGTTAGCAGTTGAGACCTCTCACCGTGGGAAGGTGCAAATCCCTTGTAGCACATGGTTGAGAGTGCAAAACACCACAATTTGTTTCTGATTTGATAATGTCTGCAAGGTATCCTAGTGGTCATTACAAGACTTACATTCCATGACCATTGGACATAGGAGCGGATATAGTCCATTGGGCCGATCAATCCTACTCCACCATTTCATCATGGATAATTTATTATCCCTCTCAACCCCATTTTTCTGCCTTCCTGTAACCTTTGACACATTGATTAATTAAGAACTTATCAACCTCCACCTTAAATATACTCAATGACTTGGCCTGTGACAAAGAATTACACAGATTCACCATCCTCCAACAATATTTTTTTCATCTCTGTTCTAAATGAAACTTCCCTTTATTCAGAGGGTGTGCCCTCTGGTCTTGGACTCCCCCACATTCTTTCCACATCCATTCTATCTAGCAATTTTAATATTCTATTAGATATTCTCTCATTCTTCTAAACTCCAGCAAGTACAGGCCCAGAGCTGTCAAACCCTTTCATTGCTGGGATCATACTCATGAACCTCATCTGGACCCTCTCCAATGCCAGCACCTTTTCTTAGATAAGGTGTCCAAAACTGCTCACAATGCTCCACATGCAGTCTGACCAATGTCTTATAAAGCTTCAGCATTACATCCTTGTTTTTGTATTCTAGTACTTTCAAAATTAATGCTAACATTGCATTTGCCTTCCCCACCATCGACTCAATGCGCAAGCAAACCTTTAGGGTATCCTCAAGGAATGATACTCAGTTTTGCCTCCTGACACTCACATTTCTGGCATTCTGTAAGTGCCTTCCAAGTGAAGACTGATACAAAATATTTGTCAAGTTTATCTGCTATTTCTTCCTCCCCCATTGCTACCTCTCCAACATCATTTTCCAGCTCTCAACTATCCACACTCGACTCTCTTTTACTCTATATATATCTGAAGAAAAGTTCCTCTTTAATATTAATGGCTAGCTTACTTTCATATTCCATCTCTTCCTTCGTTATGACTTTTGAGTTGCCTTCTGTTGGTTCTTAACGACCTTCCAATCCTCTAATTTCCCACTAATTTTTGCTGTATTATAAGCCGTCTCTCTGACATTTTTGTTGCCTTTGACTTCCCATGTCAGCCATGGTTATATCATCCTGATGAAGGGACTCGGCCCGAAACGTCGACTGTACTTCTCCCTATAGATGCTGCCTGTCCTGCTGTGTTCCACCAGCATTTTGTGTGTGTTTCTTGAATTTCCAGCATCTGCAGATTTCCTGGTGTCTGCCTTTAGAATCTTCTTTGGGATGTATCTATCCCACACCATCCAAATTGTTCCCAGAAACTTCTGCCATTGCTGTCCTGCTGTCACCTCTGCTAGCACCCTTCCAATCAACTTTAGCCAGCTCCTCTCTTATACTTATGTAATTCCCTTTACTCCACTCTAACGTTAATTTTAACTTCTCTAAAAGCAGGGTGAATTCTATCATATTATGACCACTGCCTCCTAAGGGTTCCTTTACCTTAAGCTTCCTAATCAAATTACATAGCACCCAATCCAGAACTGCCTTTCCCTAGCGGGCTCAACCACAAGCTGCTCTAAAAAGCAGCCTTGTAGACATTCTACAAAGTCTCTGTCTTGGGATCCAGCACCTACTTGATCTTCCCCAAATCAACCTACATATTGCAATCCCCCAGGACTATCACAACATTGCCCTTTTGACATGCCATTTCTATCTCCCAACAGCCCACATCCTGGCTACTGTTCAGAGGCCTGCATGCAACACCCAGCAGGGTTTTTTTTAACCCTTGCAGTTTCTTAATTCTACCAAAAGGATTCTACATCTTTAGAACCTCCGTGACCTCTTTCTAATGATTTGATCTGATTTAATTTCATTTCTTTTTCCACTCAGTTAAGGCTTCAAAAGAGGATGAAATCCATCGACATGAGTTTTCCTTGAGTGTGCCATTGTAAGCCAGTATCGGGTAACAGTCTGGTGGATTACTTGCCAGAATCCACAGTCAGCAACATCCAGTACACTGCAGCTTATCAAAGAGTTGTGTTAACTGTGGTTAGCTGCAGTGGAGTAATTACATTTCCCATGTGAAAAGGCAACTCTGAGAAGGGGCAGATGATTTGTGCGAGAAACAAGCCAAAATCCATGGACAAACACCTTTCCCAAGGCTGAGTGATCCAGCCTGGACCCTACTCCCGAAACACTGACGACAGGGATATGGCAACGGACTCACTTTTCAATGTGGATTTAACTATTAAGGAACAACCCTTGCGTAAAAATGGATTCAGAGCTTAGAGATGGAGTTAAGACATCTTGTATTTGTACGGGATCTCTGTATCCTCAGGACATCTCCGATCACTCCCAGCCATGAATCACTGTTGACATGCAGAAAAATCTAATTTGTGCACAGCAGGCTACCAATACAAATGATGAAATAAATGAGCTGAGTCAAGGAGTTAATTTTTAAAGTAACACTGCTTAGGTGGAATAGGAATTGGTCAATTTCCTCTGTTCTTCCCCCATAAAAACCTTTCTACATCCAAAGGTGGACAGGATCCTTTGTCTCTTGCATCAGAAAGATGCCAATGCAGCTTCTGACGGCCTCTCTGCACTGTATCATGGTATCAGCCAACAGATTCCTTATTCACAGAAGGTGTGCACTTATTGCTCAGTACCAATTACTGTGTGATGTGCCTGCCCTCGCCAAAGCAGGATATAGACTTAACCATCTTGCTTTATGATTGGAGTCACAGGGGAAGCAGACTAGGTTGGATATTTCCCTGCCTCTCCAAAGAGCCGGTAGCTTTTACGAAGACAGTCACCAGTACAGACTTAGGGCAAGGAACTGAAGTCGAGGCCAATGGTCATATTGGCCAAGGTCTTGTTGAAAGGTAGACAATTCAAACAGACATAACGCCTGCTGTTTTTATTAACGGGAGAGTCATGAATCAAGGGATCAAAGCAACAAGCACACAATCTTTAAAATGAGGTGGGTAAGAATTATCTTCTCTCTGGGGTTTATAAGAGTTATTAAATTATCTTCTCTCTGGAATTCTCTGTCCCACAGGATGATAGAGGTCAGACCACAAGCTGGAAATGAATAAGTACATATTTTTTTAAAAATCGAGGGGTTGAGTTTACAGGAACAAGCACAGAAAAGGAAGTGAGGATTAGATGCAGTCATGATGAAGGGAGGGGGCGGGCGAGTGGCTCTAATTTTATGTTCTTCGACACTACTGCAGTTTCTTTAGCTCCAAAACCATCAGAACACACTGCTGCACTGAGGGAGGGGCTCGTCATTCACACATGCCCTGGCTGCTGTCTTGATTGGTCACAAAATCCGAGTTACCCCCGCACTGTAGCCAACATCTCCAAAGAAAGACAATTGCATTGCCATTTGTAGGGACTTGCTGTGCACAAACTAACTACTGACAGGGGAATGACTACACGTCAAAGTACACGGCAATTGTAAATTGCATTGGCTTGCCCTGGAGTTAGGATCGTGATATTTAAAACACAGCTTGCTCTGCTTTCTAAAGAGTTGGTAACCCAGTCAGCGATGACCATTCTCATGGAATCCAGCCTGAAATGTTGCCCTGTCTCCTGCACTATATTCATGTGTGTGATTGCTTATGAAGCAGAGAAACGATGGCTGAGGAACAGACAGTTCAGTGCATCTACCTCATGGTATACTTCCACCCTCCCCCATCTTGCCTCATCAACACACTCGCCCACTGCAGTGATCCTTGTGGTTGCATGCCTCAGCCAGTCCGTGTATGAAGCCACAATACTTAAGCAAAATAACTAGTGAAAATCTGCAATAACAAACAGAAACCCTCAGCAACAGAGACATGTAGTTGACATGTTAATGCAGATCTCTTCCCCACAGGTGTTCTGAGTTACAAAGTGTTTCAGGGAGCTTTCTGCTTTTAATCCATTCTCTGAACGAGCACGTGCCTCTCCGCACGTACAGGGTCACTGGTGGGATCTAGTCCAGGTTTCGCAGCGATGCATTTGTTTCGCACTGGGCCCATGACTGGATTCATTCTGAGGGAGAGGAACACCTTAGAGGGAGAAGGTAATGCCCTTGAATGAATTTAGTTTTTTTTAATGCTGTAGTATTTCTTATACTCATACACTTCCATATTTATTTTTAAAATTAAGTATTTCTTGTGCTGTACAGCTGCTACAAAACAAATTTAATGGCATATGTCAATGATAATAAACCGGATTCTGAAAATGTTTGAACAGTATATATTGAACAGAATGCTAAAGTGACTCCAATGATTTTGAAAGCTTTGACAGCCAACAAGATCTAAGGGTGGAGGCTGTTGCTTCTGCAGGGTGGGGGGTGAGGATGCTGTTCTGGATGTCAACAAATGAAGCCCTTCTCTGTGCACCGAGTTGTCTCTGAAGTCAGGAGCAGGTGGCAAAATGCCAGCAGGAACCATGGCGTTGGATGGATTATGTCCCTGTCAGAAGTTCCAGTCTCCTCAGAGTTGCTGGCTAGTCACAATAGGGAAATGACAGCCACATTTCACAACCGGATTGGAGTGACGACGTGATAATTTGTTAGTCAGCATGGACTCCGACCAGTGCAGCAGGGTGGTCCAAATGTTGCACTGGCTCCTCGCTGACTCGAGAGAAATGAGGATTTCAAAAACAGGACACAATGCCCCACATTGAAGGTGTGTTCACTCCTGCTCTGAGAAACATGTGGCAGGGAGGGTACGATGGTAAAGAGATGACTGAACTCCGTACCAGCCACTGGATGCGTGATTGATGTTTCCAGTTGTGGGTGGGCCTCATTTTCTAAATGGGGAGATTTCAGCATCTCAGGTGCTCGATGCAGCTTCGGCAGGCTGCTGCCCAGATTAATACATGCTGAATGCTGGTCAGGTAGTACCCACAAAACAAAATACTGCTCATTATGTTCCCTCCTATTGGCTGAGATCCTCCAGCATTTGTGTGTGGTCCAGCACCATGATGCTTCTGAGACTGCCCTGCACTCACACAGAACAGCCCATGATGGTACACAAAAATAATTCAAGCTAATGAAAAGGTGAATATACAGAGTTAATGTAAGCCATCAAAAGTAGCATCATCTGGCTTAAACAACACACACACAAAATGCCGGTGGGACACAGCAGGCCAGGCAGCATCTATAGGGAGAAGTGCTGTTGACGTTTCGGGCCGGGACCCTTCGTGACTGTGGAAAGCAGCCAGTGAGTGAGTGGGCCAGTGAAGGAGTGGAGATCTGAGGCTTTGACAAGAAGAGAGGTTTCGACAAGAAGAGGTGGAGGACGAACTTCACTCCAAGTGAGGTAAGGCCGGGTAAGTTACTTTCAAAGGAGAAAGTTTCAAAAGTTGAGGCAAGTATTGGGTAGGTCATGGCAGCTGAGATCAGCCCTGTGATTTGTTCATTCTGCAGCATGTGGGAAATCAGGGATACCTCCAGTGTCCCTGACGACTATGTGTGCAGGAAGTGTGTCCAACTGCAGCTTCTGGCAGACAGTCTTGAGCGCCTGGAGATGCGACTGGATTCATACTGGAGCATCCGCGATGCTGAGAAAGTCGTGAATAGCACATTCAGTGAGTTGGCCACACCGCAGGTAAAGGCTACACAGGCAGAAAGGGAAGGGGTGGACGCTAGATATCATAGCAGTAGGCAGGTAGTGCAGGAGTCCCCTGGGATCATTTCCCTCCTAAACAGATATACTGTTTTGGATACGGCTGGGGGAGATGTCTCATCAGGGGAAGGCAGCAGCAGCCGAGTTCAATGCACCACGGGTGGCTCTGCGGCACAGGAGGGAAGGAAAAGGAGTGGGAGAGCTATAGTGATAGGGGATTGGATTGTGAGGGGACTAGATAGGCATTTCTGTGACTCCAGGACAAACGAGACTCCAGGATGGTATGTTGCCTCCCTGGTGCAAGGGTCAAGGATGTCTCTGAGCAGCTGCAGGACATTCTGGAATGGGAGGGTGAACAGTCAGTGGTTGTGGTGCACATAGGTACCAACGATATAGGTAAAAAATGGGACGAGGTCCTAAAAGGCAAATTTAGGGAGTTAGGAGATAAACTAAAAAGTAGGACCACAAAGGTAATAATCTCTGGATTACTACCAGTGCCACATGCTAGTCAGAGTAGAAATAGGAGGATATTTCAGATGAATATGTGGCTTGAAAAATGGTGCAAGGGGGAGGGATTCAAATTTCTGGGGCATTGGAACCAGTTCTGGGGGAGGTGGGACCGGTATAAACAGGACGGTCTGCACCTGGGCTGGACTGGAACCAATGTCCTAGGGGGAGCGTTTGCTACTGCTGTTTAGGAGGCTTTAAACTAATGTGGTAGGGGGATGGGAACAAGTGCAGAGAGACAGAGGGGTGTAAAATGAGGGTAGAAGCAAAAAGTAGTAAGGTGAAAAGTAAAAGGGGCAGGCAGGCAAATCCAGGGCAAAAAGCAAAAAGGGCCACTTTTCAATGTATATGGGCTAAGAGTGTTGTAAAAACAAACCTGAAGGCTTTGTGTGTCAATGCGAGGAGCATTCGTAACAAGGTGGATGAATCGAATGTGCAGATAGTTATTAATGAATATGATATAGTTGGGATCACAGAGACATGGCTCCAGGGTGACCAAGGATGGGAGCTCAACATCCAGGGATATTCAATATTCAGGAGGGATAGACAGGAAAGAAAAGGAGGTGGGGTAGCATTGCTGGTTAGAGAGGAGATTAACGCAATAGAAAGGAAGGACATTAGCCTGGGGGATGTGGAATCGATATGGGTAGAACTGCATAACACTAAGGGGCAGAAAACGCTAGTGGGAGTTGTGTACAGGCCACCTAACAGTAGTAGTGAGGTTGGGGGTGGCATTAAACAGGAAATTAGAAATGTGTGCAATAAAGGAACAGTAGTTATAATGGGTGACTTCAATCTACATATAGATTGGGTGAACCAAATTGGTAAGGGTGCTGAGGAAGAGGATTCTTAGAATGTATGCAGGATGGTTTTCTGAACCAACATGTCGAGGAACCAACTAGAGAGCAGGCCATTCTAGATTGGGTATTGAGCAATGAGGAAGGATTAGTTAGCAATCTTGTCATACGAGGCCCCTTGGGTAAGAGTGACCATAATATGGTGGAATTCTTCATTAAGATGGAGAGTGACATAGTTAATTCAGAAACAAAGGCTCTGAACTTAAAGAAGGGTAACTTTGAAGGTATGAGACATGAATTAGCTAAGATAGACTGGCAAATGATAACTAAAGGGTTGACGGTGGATTTGCAATGGCAAGCATTTAAAGATCACATGGATGAACTACAACAATTGTTCATCCCAGTTTGGCAAAAAAATAAACCAGGGAAGGTAGTGCACCCGTGACTGACAAGGGAAATTAGGGATAGTATCAAGTCCAAAGAAGAAACATATAAATTAGCAAAAAAAAGCGGCACACCTGAGGACTGGGAGAAATTCAGAGACCAGCAGAGGAGGACAAAGGGTTTAATTAGGAAAGGGAAAAAAGATTATGAGAGAACGCTGGCAGGGAACATAAAAACTGACTGTAAAAGCTTTTATAGATATGTGAAAAGAAAAAGATTGGTCAAGACAAATATAAGTCCCTTACAGTCAGAAACAGGTGAATTGATCATAGGGAACAAGGACATGGCAGACCAATTGAATAACTACTTTGGTTCTGTCTTCACTAAGGAGAACATAAATAATCTTCCGGAAATAGTAAGGGACCGAGGGTCTAATGAGATGGAGGAACTGCGGGAAATACATGTTAGTAGGGAAGAGGTGTTAGGTAAATTGAAGGGATTAAAGGCAAATAAATCCCCAGGGCCAGATGGTCTGCATCCCAGAGTGCTTAAGGAAGTGGCCCAAGAAATAGTGGATGCATTAGTGATAATTTTCCAAAACTCCTTAGATTCTGAAATAGTTCCTGAGGATTGGAGGGTGGCTAATGTAACCCCACTTTTTAAAAAAGGAGGGAGAGAAAAACTAGGGAATTATAGACCGGTTAGTCTGACATTGGTGGTGGGGAAAATGCTAGAGTCGGTCATCAGAGATGTGATAACAGCACATTTGGAAAGAGGTGAAATCATCGGACAAAGTCAGCATGGATTTGTGAAAGGAAAATCATGTCTGACGAATCTTATAGAATTTTTTTGAAGGAGTAACTAGTAGAGTGGATGGGGAAAGCCAGTGGATGTGGTATATTTAGATTTTCAAAAGGCTTTTGACAAGGTCCTACACAGGAGATTAGAGTGTAAACTTAAAGCACACGGTATTGGGGGTATGGTATTGATGTGGATAGAGAATTGGTTGGCAGACAGGAAGCAAAGAGCGGGAGTAAACGGGACCTTTTCAGAATGGCAGGCAGTGACTACTGGGGTACCGCAAGGCTCAGTGCTGGGACCCCAATTGTTTACAATATATATTAATGATTTAGATGAGGGAATTAAATGCAGCATCTCCAAGTTTGCGGATGACACGAAGCTGGGCGGCGGTGTTAGCTGTGAGGAGGATGCTAAGAGGATGCAGGGTGACTTGGATAGGTTAGGTGAGTGGGCAAATTCATGGCAGATGCAATTTAACGTGGAGGTTATCCACCTTGGTTGCAAGAACAGGAAAACATTATTATTTGAACGGTGGCCAATTAGGAAAAGGGGAGGTGCAACGAGACCTAGGTGTCATTGTACACCAGTCATTGAAGGTGGGCATGCAGGTACAGCAGGCAGTGAAAAAGGCAAATGGTATGTTGGCATTCATAGCAAAAGGATTTGAGTACAGGAGCAGGGAGGTTCTACTGCAGTTGTACAAGGCCTTGGTGAGACCGCACCTAGAGTATTGTGTGCAGTTTTGGTCCCCTAATCTGAGGAAAGACATTCTTGCCATAGAGGGAGTACAGAGAAGTTCACCAGATTGATTCCTGGGATGGCAGGACTTTCATATGAAGAAAGACTGGATCGACTAGGCTTATACTCACTGGAATTTAGAAGATTGAGGGGTGATCTTATTGAAACTTACAAAATTCTAAAGGGATTGGACAGGCTAGATGCAGGAAGATTGTTTCCAATGTTGGGGAAGTCCAGAATGAGGGGTCACAGTTTAAGGATAAAGGGGAAGCCTTTTAGGACCGAGATGAGGAGAAACCTCTTCACACAGAGAGTGGTGAATCTGTGGAATTCTCTGCCACAGGAAACAGTTGAGGCTGGTTCATTGGCTATATTTAAGAGGAAGTTAGATATGGCCCTTGTGGCTAAAGGGATCGGGGGTATGGAGAGAAAGCAGGTACAGGGTTCTGAGTTGGATGATCAGTGTTGAATGATGAGCTGTAGTCAATGAAGAAATTCCTGTTCAGATTTCCAGTGTTGAATGAAGAGCCAATGAAATGGCATCTGTTGTTGACCTGTTGTGACGGTTGGCAAATAGGAATGGATCCATGTCACTTCTCAAGCAGGCGTTGATATGTTTCATCACCAACCTCTCAAATTACTTCAACACAGTGCTACAGAAAGTTTGCACATTCTTCTTGGGCACTGGCATAATTGAAACCTGTTTGAAGCATATGGATACCTCAGACTACTGAAGCAGAGGTTAAAGATGTCAGTGAACACGCCAGCCAGTCTATTAACACATGTCTTCAGTACACAGTCTGGGCCAGGAGCTTTCCACCGGTTCACCTTCCTGAAGGATGCTCTCACAACGGTCTCGGGGACCAAAAGCAGGCCCTGTGGGAGTTCATGAAGATGTCTTTTTTTAAAATCAATCAAAGCGAGCACAGGAGGCATAGAGTTCCTCTGGCAGTGAAGCCTCAGTGCCACTCGTGTCGCTTGGTAAGAGGTGATAGCATTCAAGGCCTGCCAGGTCTGTCGAACATTTCTCAGTGGTGCAAGTTTGGTCATGGATTGTCACTTTGCATGCAAGATGGCTTTCCAGAGATCATACCTGGACCTCTTGGTCACCAGACCTGTATGCCAATGATCTTCATTTCTCCTGAAGTCGAGGACCATTTGAGGGCAGTTGGCTCAAGGTTGTTGATGAGTAAGGATGTTAAAGGTTACAGTGAGAAGGCAGGAGAATGGGATGAGAGGGTAAATAGATCAGCCATGATTAAATGGCGGAACAGACTTGATAGAATAAATGGCCTAATTCTGCTCCTTCGTTTTATGGTCTTCTAAGCAAAGGTTGTGCAAGCTCAGGCTTTCCTCTTTGGAGGTCAGAGGATGAGAGGCAACTTGACAGAGCTGTATGAGAGAGACAGAGATAGAGTGGACAACCAGTGCCTTTTTCCCAGGGTGGAAATTTAAAGCTGTTTGGAGAAAGACATAGGGATGTGTCAGAGGTAGTTTTTTTTTAAAAAAACACTGAGTGGGGCTAGAGATAGAATTAGAAACATTAAGGAAATTTTAGACAGAGTGGGGGTAGTATTAGAATCAGAAACATAGAAAACCTACAGCACAATACAGGCCCTTTGGCCTACAATGCTGTGGTGAATATGTACTTACTTCGGAAATTACCTACAGTTACCCATAACACTCTATTTTTCTAAGGTCCATGTACCTATTCTGGATCCTCTTAAAAGATCCTATTGTATCCGCCTCCACCACCATCACCAGCAGCCCATTCCACACATTCACCACTCCGGAGTAAAAAACTTACCCCTGACATCTCCTCTGTACCTACTTCTAATCACCTTAAAACTGTGCCCTCGTGTTAGCCATTTCAGCCCTGGGAAAAAGTCTCTGACTATCCACACGATCAATGCATCTTATTATCTTATACACCTCTATCAGGTCACCTCTCATCCTCCGTTGCTCCAAAGAGAAAAGGCGGAGTTCACTCAACCTATTCTCATAAGGCATGCTCCCCAATCCAGGCAACATCTTTGTAAATCTCCTCTGCACCCTTTCTATGGCTTCCACATCCTTTCTGTAGCAAGGTGATCAGAACTGAGCACAGTACTCCAAGTAAACAACATTAAGGAAATTTTAAATACAGAGTAGGGGTAGTGGTAGAATCAGAAACACTAAGGAAATTTAAAAGATTCTTAGACAGATTCATGGGTGTAATGTGCTTTCTATGAAAACAAAATCAAGGGATGCACAGGATTGATCTTGGGCTAGGTTAAAGAGTCAACACAACAGTGAGGGCCGAAGGGCCTGCTCTATGCTGTTCTATGTTCCAATACAGAGACAACAGTCAGGCTGCCTTCACGGGGTCAAAGGTCAGCACAGCACTGAAGGCTATTTCGCCCCTCAGGTGTGCAGTGATTCCTTAGAAAGATGTCCCAGTTGACCCCACTCTCCACTCCATCCCACAGGCCTGCAGTTTTTTTTAAAGAATTCAGCAGGTCAGGCTGCACCAGTGGGAAATAGAGCCAACATTTCACTTTGAAACCTTTCACCTTGAGGCAGTTCTGTCCAAGGGTCTTCAACCTGAGACGTTAGCTCTGTTGTTGCCTAGTTCTCTCCTCCCCTAGTTGTTGCCTGAGCTGCTGAATGTTTCCAGTATCCATAGTAAATCTGCATTCATTCTTCATCCACACTGCAGCCAAAAGTCTTCATTCCCTCTTGTCAGCACTGTGCACTATTTCAAAGGCTGCTCTCTCTCTCTCTCTGTTTGTGCTGTGAAGGGAATAGTTCCAGTAACTGTGACCCCTCGTCCCTGGAGCTATTCCAGTAAATCCTTTCTTTCCAACCCCACCAGCTGTGACGTGCAGAACTGGACACTGTTCCCCAGACGGTAGGACGCAGTGTGGTGTGAATACGCTCAGCTTTCAGCTAAAGCACAGGGTCCAACAGATGGTATTAAACTCTACTCTCCTCTGGTCATTCAGTCTCTAACAGAGGCAGAGATAGGATATCAGGTGAAGGTAGACGCGGTCCTCGGTGTTTATCATGCACACATCTCCGGGTAATCAGGAGGTGCCTGCCTCCAGGAGGACCCCGCTCATGTTGGTCTTTCTTTAAAGAGCTTATTACTCTCACAGAGCACTGCACGGTTACAGAGACAACTTAAATATTCCTTGTTACTTATCCATGAAAAGCCAAAAATATTTGCTTTGCTATGTCATAATAAACAGCAAACACTGCCGCTTTCCCCTGCTCAGCCCGGCCGGACCTGCCCGAATTGTACATCATTTGTCACAACAACCTCACCAGCCAGGAAAATCTTCAGAACGTTAATAATTCAGGAAGACAGAATCCTTGCAAAGACTGGATAACATTTCCTGGCAAGGCGTTGTTGGGGGAGTGTGGACAACTGTTACCTGTCATTGTTGCTGAGTTGGAGAGAACCTTTGCAGAGTCAAGCTCTGGTACATAGGGGTCGAGGCACAAGCGTGGGAAAGGAAGGTTGGGAGCAGTCAGTAAGGGCAACATAGGGATTCAGAATCAGATACAATTTTCACATCTACATCGAAACATACATTTCTTGTGTTGACTACCAAGGATGTGATGGGGACAGCACACAAGGGAAACACCAACTCGACCAGTAAAACAGGCTCTCAGCGAATGGCCGGAGTGGTCACAGAGAGGTTGCAGGCCATCTGCTGGAGCTAGGGTTACTTTCGAGGCACTTGACACATGGGCTGTCTATGTTCCCTGAGACAGTCAGGAGCTGGCAGTGGGAAGGGAGCAGAAAGGGTGATCAAGGAAACCAACCTCCCTCAGCACGCAGTGGGAACAAGGCATGCAGAGGAAGTACCTGCACCCAGTTAGTATCCATGGCGTGGGGGAGATTGGAGACTCAACCTCACAGATCCCGTTTGCTGAAAATCATTGACTTTCTTCCATCCCCCTCACTTGCAGGGGTTTTGGGGTGAAGTGGGTAGGGAGACACTGGCCCTGAGATCCATTCCCTCACCTTCACACTACGGAGAGAGTGCTGTGTCCTCACAGAGAATAAACCACAGGCTACATGCTCTGTGTGGGATAGAAAGACCAGGCCATCGCTGGGGTGGATAGAAACACATGAATATGTATTGCTTACTCCTCAGCCACCGTCAGAGAGAGTGAGCATCTCATCATAATTTGAGCTGGCTTCTTGTTAGTATAAACACAGCAAATTCTGCAGTTGCCGGAAATCCAGAGCAACACACACTAAATGCTGGAGGAGCTCAGCAGATCAGGCAGCATCCATGGAAATGAATAAACAGTCGACGTATTGGGCCAAGACAATTCTTCAGGACCGAACAGGAAGGGGGAAGAAAGGGAGAAGGCTCCGGAATAAAAAGTGGGGGAGGAGGAGGACAGAGAAGGTGATAGATGAAGCCAGATGGGTAGGAAAAGTAAAGAACTGGAGGTAATAGGCAGGTGAGATGAGGCAAGAGGTCAGAGCGGGGAATAGAAGAGGGGAGTGAATTTTTTTTTAAACTGGAAAGAGGAATTGATATTCATACCATCTGGTTGGAGGCTACCCAGACAGATGATACGGTGCTGCTCCTCCACCCTGAGGATAGCCTCATCATCACACGGGGCATTAATTCCTCCCGGCACTTTTTCCTGTAAGTGGCCAAAGTGCTACATTTGCCCCTTGACCTCCTCCCTCACATCCTTTCAGTGTCCTCATTCTCACCTCCATTCAGGGTTCCAAACAGTCCTTACCGGTGCGGCAGCACTTCACCTGGGAATCTGCTCGGGCCGTCCGTTGTGTCTGGTGCTCCCAATGCAGACTCCTCTACATCAGTGAGACTGCTTCGTCTATCACCTCCGGTCTACCCGCCAAAAGTGGAACTTGCTGGTAGGTAAACATTTTAATTCCCATTCCCATTCTGACGTGTCGGTCCATGGCCTCCTCTAGTGCCAAGATGAAGACTCCCTCAGGGTGGAGGAGCAACACCTTGTATTCTCCAAGCTGATGGCATGAATAGCGACTTCTCCTTCCAGATAAAAAAAAGTTTCCTTCCCTCTTCCTCCATTCCCACTCCGGCATCTTACTTTTTCCTCACTTCCCCATCATATGCTCCTTACCTTTCTCCTATGGCCCACTCTCTTCCCCTATCAGATTTCTTTCTCTCCAGCCCTCGACTTTTCCCACCCACCTGGCTTCACCTGTCACCTTCCAGCTATCCTCCTTCCTTTCCCCCTACCTTTTTGTCCTGGTGTCTTTCCCCTTTCCTTTCCAGTCCTGAAGAAGGGTTTCAATCCAAAACTTTGACTCTCTATTTCCACAGATGCTGCCTGATCTACTGAGCTCCTCCAGCATTTATGGGTGTTGCTTTGTTATTAGGATGTTGGCTACGTTGCTACAGTAACTCTGCTCAACAGTGCTTCAGTGCGTGTGAAATACCACAACCATGAAAGACATTGTGCAGATGCAAATCTGAATATTGAGTATAGAAGCTTGATGTGCCCTTGCAACCTAAGATGTTCTCATGGGCCATTGGCAGTGTTGGACTGCTATGTTTTTCAAATTATTGGATCATAAAGCATCTCATTTTTAAATCACCTTTTATTTAGATGTTACACTGTACTGATGACAAACTTCCTCTGAAACTTATAGGGAAGTCAGAAAACAAAACCCAATGAGTTGAAACAATCGACAGGTCCCAGAATAGGAGGAAAAAGGACTGCTCAGCTTAAATGGAGTGTGAGAAATTAGGTCCCAGTATATGGGAAATCAGATCCTGGTGAGTTTAAAAGGAGCATGGGAAAAGAAACCCTGGTAGATTATGGAATGGTGGGAATTGGGGCCTTGTGAATCTACAGGCAACACAGAAAACAGGGCCCCACTGAGTTTAGAAAGCCAGATGCTGAGCTATCAGGATTTCCAAACAATGTGTCTTCTCGTATATTGTGCTAGAGCAGAAATAGCAAAAGCTGAATGACTGAGCAAACCTGAGGAAGTGCGTTGTGCCCTGTGGACACGATTCTCATTCTGTTTAACCATTAGCTCATTCACCTGAATGAATGGTGAGTGAGGCTGTGCAGAATGCATGGACATTTTGACCAGTATATCTGACCTTCCTACTGAGTCGTACATGGACCCTGCAAAGACGGGGTGAGCTCTGGCTTGACGGTACACAGGGGCTGGAGTCCTGGTACATCACAGCTCACTCAGTCACACCGAGTCTCAGGACGTGTAGTGTCTTGGATTATATAGGCAGTGATCAATGCTTCTGTAACAATTAAAGGGAAGAGGAGGGATAAAACTGGCAGAAGAACAGGAAACTTTGCTTTTAGCTCAGACAAAAGAGTAACTTAAAGCAATTAAGGATTCCTTGGACTTGAAGACAGTGGACTACTGGACATTTTCTATGTGGTTAAGCACCACAGCTACTCCCCCATGCATGATGCCAGTTCTGATAGGTAGAGCTGACAAAAGCAGGGGTAAATCATTACCACACCGTCAGGATTACCCTGGAGAAAGACAGAACAAATCAGGAAGAAGAGGAAATATGGTTTTGTCTCTAAAATTGTTAAGTACTGTGCTGGCTGAGGTGCACGTCTGGGCCAGGAGGTGTGATCACACCCAGAGGAACCATAAGGAGGCGTGATCACACCCAGAGGAACCATCAGGAGGCGTGATCACACCCAGAGGAACCTTCAGGAGGCGTGATCACACCCAGAGGAACCTTCAGGAGGCGTGATCACACCCAGAGGAACCATCAGGAGGCGTGATCACACCCAGAGGAACCATCAGGAGGCGTGATCACACCCAGAGGAACCATCAGGAGGCGTGATCACACCCAGAGGAACCATCAGGAGGCGTGATCACACCCAGAGGAACCATCAGGAGGCGTGATCACACCCAGAGGAACCTTCAGGAGGCGTGATCACACCCAGAGGAACCATCAGGAGGCGTGATCACACCCAGAGGAACAATCAGGAGGCGTGATCACACCCAGAGGAACCATCAGGAGGCGTGATCACACCCAGAGGAACCATCAGGAGGCGTGATCACACCCAGAGGAACCATCAGGAGGCGTGATCACACCCAGAGGAACCATCAGGAGGCGTGATCACACCCAGAGGAACCATCAGGAGGCGTGATCACACCCAGAGGAACCATCAGGAGGCGTGATCACACCCAGAGGAACCATCAGGAGGCGTGATCACACCCAGAGGAACCATCAGGAGGCGTGATCGCACCCAGAGGAACCATCAGGAGGCGTGATCGCACCCAGAGGAACCATCAGGAGGCGTGATCGCACCCAGAGGAACCATCAGGAGGCGTGATCGCACCCAGAGTAACCATCAGGAGGCGTGATCGCACCCAGAGGAACCTTCAGGAGCCGTGATCGCACCCAGAGGAACCTTCAGGAGCCGTGATCGCAACCAGAGGAACCTTCAGGAGGCGTGATCACACCCAGAGGAACCTTCAGGAGTCGTGATCACACCCAGAGGAACCTTCAGGAGGCGTGATCACACCCAGAGGAACCTTCAGGAGGCGTGATCACACCCAGAGGAACCTTCAGGAATCGTGATCACACCCAGAGGAACCATCAGGAGGCGTGATCACACCCAGAAGAACCATCAGGAGGCGTGATCACACCCAGAGGAACCATAAGGAGGCGTGATCACACCCAGAGGAACCATCAGGAGGCGTGATCACACCCAGAGGAACCATCAGGAGGCGTGATCACACCTAGAGGAACCATCAGGAGGCGTGATCACACCCAGAGGAACCATCAGGAGGCGTGATCACACCCAGAGGAACCATCAGGAGGCGTGATCACACCCAGAGGAACCATCAGGAGGCGTGATCACACCCAGGGGAACCATCAGGAGGCGTGATCACACCCAGAGGAACCATCAGGAGGCGTGATCACACCCAGAGGAACCATCAGGAGGCGTGATCACACCCAGAGGAACCATCAGGAGGCGTGATCACACCCAGAGGAACCATCAGGAGGCGTGATCACACCCAGAGGAACCATCAGGAGGCGTGATCACACCCAGAGGAACCATCAGGAGGCGTGATCACACCCAGGGGAACCATCAGGAGGCGTGATCACACCCAGGGGAACCATCAGGAGGCGTGATCACACCCAGAGGAACCATCAGGAGGCGTGATCACACCCAGAGGAACCATCAGGAGGCGTGATCACACCCAGAGGAACCATAAGGAGGCGTGATCACACCCAGAGGAACCATCAGGAGGCGTGATCACACCTAGAGGAACCATCAGGAGGCGTGATCACACCCAGAGGAACCATCAGGAGGCGTGATCACACCCAGAGGAACCATCAGGAGGCGTGATCACACCCAGAGGAACCATCAGGAGGCGTGATCACACCCAGAGGAACCATCAGGAGGCGTGATCACACCCAGAGGAACCATCAGGAGGCGTGATCACACCCAGAGGAACCATCAGGAGGCGTGATCACACCCAGAGGAACCATCAGGAGGCGTGATCACACCCAGGGGAACCATCAGGAGGCGTGATCACACCCAGAGGAACCATCAGGAGGCGTGATCACACCCAGAGGAACCATCAGGAGGCGTGATCGCACCCAGAGGAACCTTCAGGAGCCGTGATCGCACCCAGAGGAACCTTCAGGAGGCGTGATCGCACCCAGAGGAACCTTCAGGAGGCGTGATCGCACCCAGAGGAACCTTCAGGAGTCGTGATCACACCCAGAGGAACCTTCAGGAGGCGTGATCACACCCAGAGGAACCTTCAGGAGGCGTGATCACACCCAGAGGAACCTTCAGGAATCGTGATCACACCCAGAGGAACGATCAGGAGGCGTGATCACACCCAGAGGAACCATCAGGAGGCGTGATCACACCCAGAGGAACCATCAGGAGGCGTGATCACACCCAGAGGAACCATCAGGAGGCGTGATCACACCCAGAGGAACCATCAGGAGGCGTGATCACACCCAGAGGAACCTTCAGGAGGCGTGATCACACCCAGAGGAACCATCAGGAGACGTGATCACACCCAGAGGAACCTTCAGGAGGCGTGATCACACCCAGAGGAACCATAAGGAGGAGTGATCACACCCAGAGGAACCATCAGGAGGCGTGATCACACCCAGAGGAACCATCAGGAGGCGTGATCACACCCAGAGGAAACTTCAGGAGTCGTGATCACACCCAGAGGAAACTTCAGGAGTCGTGATCACACCCAGAGGAACCATCAGGAGGCGTGATCACACCCAGAGGAACCATCAGGAGACGTGATCACACCCAGAGGAACCTTCAGGAGGCGTGATCACACCCAGAGGAACCTTCAGGAATCGTGATCACACCCAGAGGAACCTTCAGGAGGCGTGATCACACCCAGAGGAACCATCAGGAGGCGTGATCACACCCAGAGGAACCATCAGGAGGCGTGATCACACCCAGAGGAACCATAAGGAGGCGTGATCACACCCAGAGGAACCATCAGGAGGCGTGATCACACCCAGAGGAACCATAAGGAGGCGTGATCACACCCAGAGGAACCATAAGGAGGCGTGATCACACCCAGAGGAACCATCAGGAGGCGTGATCACACCCAGAGGAACCATCAGGAGGCGTGATCACACCCAGAAGAACCATAAGGAGGAGTGATCACACACAGAGGAACCATCAGGAGGCGTGATCACACCCAGAGGAACCATCAGGAGGCGTGATCACACCCAGAGGAACCTTCAGGAGGCGTGATCACACCCAGAGGAAACTTCAGGAGTCGTGATCACACCCAGAGGAGCCATCAGGAGTCGTGATCACACCCAGAGGAACCATCAGGAGGCATGATCACACCCAGAGGAACCATCAGGAGGCGTGATCACACCCAGAGGAACCATCAGGAGGCGTGATCACACCCAGAGGAACCATCAGGAGGCGTGATCACACCCAGAGGAACCTTCAGGAGGCGTGATCACACCCAGAGGAACCTTCAGGAGGCGTGATCACACCCAGAGGAACCTTCAGGAGGCGTGATCACACCCAGAGGAACCTTCAGGAGGCGTGATCACACCCAGAGGAACCTTCAGGAGGCGTGATCACACCCAGAGGAACCTTCAGGAGTCGTGATCACACCCAGAGGAACCTTCAGGAGTCGTGATCACACCCAGAGGAACCTTCAGGAGTCGTGATCACACCCAGAGGAACCTTCAGGAATCGTGATCAGACCCAGAGGAACCATCAGGAGGCGTGATCACACCCAGAGGAACCATCAGGAGGCGTGATCACACCCAGAGGAACCATCAGGAGGCGTGATCACACCCAGAGGAACCATAAGGAGGCGTGATCACACCCAGAGGAACCATCAGGAGGCGTGATCACACCCAGAGGAACCTTCAGGAATCGTGATCAGACCCAGAGGAACCATCAGGAGGCGTGATCACACCCAGAGGAACCATCAGGAGGCGTGATCACACCCAGAGGAACCATCAGGAGGCGTGATCACACCCAGAGGAACCATAAGGAGGCGTGATCACACCCAGAGGAACCATCAGGAGGCGTGATCACACCCAGAGGAACCATAAGGAGGCTTGATCACACCCAGAGGAACCATAAGGAGGCGTGATCACACCCAGAGGAACCATCAGGAGGCGTGATCACACCCAGAGGAACCATCAGGAGGCGTGATCACACCCAGAGGAACCATCAGGAGGCGTGATCACACCCAGAGGAACCATCAGGAGGCGTGATCACACCCAGAGGAACCATCAGGAGGCGTGATCACACCCAGAGGAACCATCAGGAGGCGTGATCACACCCAGAGGAACCATCAGGAGGCGTGATCACACCCAGAGGAACCATCAGGAGGCGTGATCACACCCAGGGGAACCATCAGGAGGCGTGATCACACCCAGAGGAACCATCAGGAGGCGTGATCACACCCAGGGGAACCATCAGGAGGCGTGATCACACCCAGAGGAACCATCAGGAGGCGTGATCACACCCAGAGGAACCATCAGGAGGCGTGATCGCACCCAGAGGAACCTTCAGGAGGCGTGATCGCACCCAGAGGAACCTTCAGGAGGCGTGATCGCACCCAGAGGAACCTTCAGGAGGCGTGATCGCACCCAGAGGAACCTTCAGGAGGCGTGATCGCACCCAGAGGAACCTTCAGGAGGCGTGATCGCACCCAGAGGAACCATCAGGAGGCGTGATCACACCCAGAGGAACCATCAGGAGGCGTGATCACACCCAGAGGAACCATCAGGAGGCGTGATCACACCCAGAGGAACCATCAGGAGGCGTGATCACACCCAGAGGAACCATCAGGAGGCGTGATCACACCCAGAGGAACCATCAGGAGGCGTGATCACACCCAGAGGAACCATCAGGAGGCGTGATCACACCCAGAGGAACCATCAGGAGGCGTGATCACACCCAGGGGAACCATCAGGAGGCGTGATCACACCCAGAGGAACCATCAGGAGGCGTGATCACACCCAGGGGAACCATCAGGAGGCGTGATCACACCCAGAGGAACCATCAGGAGGCGTGATCACACCCAGGGGAACCATCAGGAGGCGTGATCACACCCAGGGGAACCATCAGGAGGCGTGATCACACCCAGGGGAACCATCAGGAGGCGTGATCACACCCAGAGGAACCATCAGGAGGCGTGATCACACCCAGAGGAACCATCAGGAGGCGTGATCACACCCAGGGGAACCATCAGGAGGCGTGATCACACCCAGAGGAACCATCAGGAGGCGTGATCACACCCAGAGGAACCATCAGGAGGCGTGATCACACCCAGAGGAACCATCAGGAGGCGTGATCACACCCAGAGGAACCTTCAGGAGGCGTGATCGCACCCAGAGGAACCATCAGGAGGCGTGATCGCACCCAGAGGAACCTTCAGGAGGCGTGATCGCACCCAGAGGAACCTTCAGGAGGCGTGATCGCACCCAGAGGAACCTTCAGGAGTCGTGATCGCACCCAGAGGAACCTTCAGGAGGCGTGATCACACCCAGAGGAACCATCAGGAGGCGTGATCACACCCAGAGGAACCATCAGGAGGCGTGATCACACCCAGAGGAACCATCAGGAGGCGTGATCGCACCCAGAGGAACCATCAGGAGGCGTGATCGCACCCAGAGGAACCATCAGGAGGCGTGATCGCACCCAGAGGAACCTTCAGGAGCCGTGATCGCACCCAGAGGAACCTTCAGGAGGCGTGATCGCACCCAGAGGAACCTTCAGGAGGCGTGATCGCACCCAGAGGAACCTTCAGGAGTCGTGATCACACCCAGAGGAACCTTCAGGAGGCGTGATCACACCCAGAGGAACCATCAGGAGGCGTGATCGCACCCAGAGGAACCATCAGGAGGCGTGATCACACCCAGAGGAACCATCAGGAGGCGTGATCGCACCCAGAGGAACCATCAGGAGGCGTGATCGCACCCAGAGTAACCATCAGGAGGCGTGATCGCACCCAGAGGAACCTTCAGGAGCCGTGATCACACCCAGAGGAACCTTCAGGAGGCGTGATCGCACCCAGAGGAACCTTCGGGAGGCGTGATCACACCCAGAGGAACCTTCAGGAGTCGTGATCACACCCAGAGGAACCTTCAGGAGGCGTGATCACACCCAGAGGAACCTTCAGGAGTCGTGATCACACCCAGAGGAACCTTCAGGAATCGTGATCACACCCAGAGGAACCATCAGGAGGCGTGATCACACCCAGAAGAACCATCAGGAGGCGTGATCACACCCAGAGGAACCATAAGGAGGCGTGATCACACCCAGAGGAACCATCAGGAGGCGTGATCACACCTAGAGGAACCATCAGGAGGCGTGATCACACCCAGAGGAACCATCAGGAGGCGTGATCACACCCAGAGGAACCATCAGGAGGCGTGATCACACCCAGAGGAACCATCAGGAGGCGTGATCACACCCAGAGGAACCATCAGGAGGCGTGATCACACCCAGGGGAACCATCAGGAGGCGTGATCACACCCAGAGGAACCATCAGGAGGCGTGATCACACCCAGAGGAACCATCAGGAGGCGTGATCACACCCAGAGGAACCATCAGGAGGCGTGATCACACCCAGAGGAACCATCAGGAGGCGTGATCACACCCAGAGGAACCATCAGGAGGCGTGATCACACCCAGAGGAACCATCAGGAGGCGTGATCACACCCAGAGGAACCATCAGGAGGCGTGATCACACCCAGGGGAACCATCAGGAGGCGTGATCACACCCAGGGGAACCATCAGGAGGCGTGATCACACCCAGGGGAACCATCAGGAGGCGTGATCACACCCAGAGGAACCATCAGGAGGCGTGATCACACCCAGAGGAACCATCAGGAGGTGTGATCACACCCAGAGGAACCATCAGGAGGCGTGATCACACCCAGAGGAACCATCAGGAGGCGTGATCACACCCAGAGGAACCATCAGGAGGCGTGATCACACCCAGGGGAACCATCAGGAGGCGTGATCGCACCCAGAGGAACCATCAGGAGGCGTGATCGCACCCAGAGGAACCATCAGGAGGCGTGATCGCACCCAGAGGAACCATCAGGAGGCGTGATCGCACCCAGAGGAACCATCAGGAGGCGTGATCGCACCCAGAGGAACCTTCAGGAGCCGTGATCGCACCCAGAGGAACCTTCAGGAGCCGTGATCGCACCCAGAGGAACCATCAGGAGGCGTGATCGCACCCAGAGGAACCATCAGGAGGCGTGATCGCACCCAGAGGAACCATCAGGAGGCGTGATCGCACCCAGAGGAACCATCAGGAGGCGTGATCGCACCCAGAGGAACCTTCAGGAGCCGTGATCGCACCCAGAGGAACCTTCAGGAGCCGTGATCGCACCCAGAGGAACCTTCAGGAGGCGTGATCGCACCCAGAGGAACCTTCAGGAGGCGTGATCGCACCCAGAGGAACCTTCAGGAGGCGTGATCGCACCCAGAGGAACCTTCAGGAGGCGTGATCACACCCAGAGGAACCTTCAGGAGGCGTGATCACACCCAGAGGAACTATCAGGAGGCGTGATCACACCCAGAGGAACCATCAGGAGGCGTGATCACACCCAGAGGAACCATAAGGAGGCGTGATCACACCCAGAGGAACCATCAGGGGGCGTGATCACACCCAGAGGAACCATCAGGGGGCGTGATCACACCCAGAGGAACCATCAGGAGGCGTGATCACACCCAGAGGAACCATCAGGAGGCGTGATCACACCCAGAGGAACCATCAGGAGGCGTGATCACACCCAGAGGAACCTTCAGGAGGCGTGATCACACCCAGAGGAACCTTCAGGAGACGTGATCACACCCAGAGGAACCATCAGGAGACGTGATCACACCCAGAGGAACCTTCAGGAGGCGTGATCACACCCAGAGGAACCATAAGGAGGCGCGATCACACCCAGAGGAACCATCAGGAGGCGCGATCACACCCAGAGGAAACTTCAGGAGGCGCGATCACACCCAGAGGAAACTTCAGGAGTCGTGAACACACCCAGAGGAAACTTCAGGAGGCGTGATCACACCCAGAGGAACCATCAGGAGGCGTGATCACACCCAGAGGAACCATCAGGAGACGTGATCACACCCAGAGGAACCTTCAGGAGGCGTGATCACACCCAGAGGAACCTTCAGGAATCGTGATCACACCCAGAGGAACCTTCAGGAGGCGTGATCACACCCAGAGGAACCATCAGGAGGCGTGATCACACCCAGAGGAACCATCAGGAGGCGTGATCACACCCAGGGGAACCATCAGGAGGCGTGATCACACCCAGAGGAACCATCAGGAGGCGTGATCACACCCAGAGGAACCATCAGGAGGCGTGATCACACCCAGAGGAACCATCAGGAGGCGTGATCACACCCAGGGGAACCATCAGGAGGCGTGATCACACCCAGAGGAACCATCAGGAGGCGTGATCACACCCAGAGGAACCATCAGGAGGCGTGATCACACCCAGAGGAACCATCAGGAGGCGTGATCACACCCAGAGGAACCATCAGGAGGCGTGATCACACCCAGAGGAACCATCAGGAGGCGTGATCACACCCAGGGGAACCATCAGGAGGCGTGATCACACCCAGAGGAACCATCAGGAGGCGTGATCACACCCAGAGGAACCATCAGGAGGCGTGATCACACCCAGAGGAACCATCAGGAGGCGTGATCACACCCAGAGGAACCATCAGGAGGCGTGATCACACCCAGAGGAACCATCAGGAGGCGTGATCACACCCAGAGGAACCATCAGGAGGCGTGATCACACCCAGAGGAACCATCAGGAGGCGTGATCACACCCAGAGGAACCATCAGGAGGCATGATCACACCCAGAGGAACCATCAGGAGGCGTGATCACACCCAGAGGAACCATCAGGAGGCGTGATCACACCCAGGGGAACCATCAGGAGGCGTGATCACACCCAGGGGAACCATCAGGAGGCGTGATCACACCCAGAGGAACCATCAGGAGGCGTGATCACACCCAGAGGAACCATCAGGAGGCGTGATCACACCCAGAGGAACCATCAGGAGGCGTGATCACACCCAGAGGAACCATCAGGAGGCGTGATCACACCCAGAGGAACCTTCAGGAGCCGTGATCGCACCCAGAGGAACCTTCAGGAGGCGTGATCGCACCCAGAGGAACCTTCAGGAGGCGTGATCGCACCCAGAGGAACCTTCAGGAGTCGTGATCGCACCCAGAGGAACCTTCAGGAGGCGTGATCACACCCAGAGGAACCTTCAGGAATCGTGATCACACCCAGAGGAACTATCAGGAGGCGTGATCACACCCAGAGGAACCATCAGGAGGCGTGATCACACCCAGAGGAACCATAAGGAGGCGTGATCACACCCAGAGGAACCATCAGGGGGCGTGATCACACCCAGAGGAACCATCAGGAGGCGTGATCACACCCAGAGAAACCATCAGGAGGCGTGATCACACCCAGAGGAACCATCAGGAGGCGTGATCACACCCAGAGGAACCATCAGGAGGCGTGATCACACCCAGAGGAACCTTCAGGAGGCGTGATCACACCCAGAGGAACCATCAGGAGACGTGATCACACCCAGAGGAACCTTCAGGAGGCGTGATCACACCCAGAGGAACCATAAGGAGGAGTGATCACACCCAGAGGAACCATCAGGAGGCGTGATCACACCCAGAGGAACCATCAGGAGACGTGATCACACCCAGAGGAACCTTCAGGAGGCGTGATCACACCCAGAGGAACCTTCAGGAATCGTGATCACACCCAGAGGAACCTTCAGGAGGCGTGATCACACCCAGAGGAACCATCAGGAGGCGTGATCACACCCAGAGGAACCATAAGGAGGCGTGATCACACCCAGAGGAACCATAAGGAGGCGTGATCACACCCAGAGGAACCATCAGGAGGCGTGATCACACCCAGAGGAACCATAAGGAGGCGTGATCACACCCAGAGGAACCATCAGGAGGCGTGATCACACCCAGAGGAACCATCAGGAGGCGTGATCACACCCAGAAGAACCATAAGGAGGCGTGATCACACACAGAGGAACCATCAGGAGGCGTGATCACACCCAGAGGAACCATCAGGAGGCGTGATCACACCCAGAGGAACCTTCAGGAGGCGTGATCACACCCAGAGGAAACTTCAGGAGTCGTGATCACACCCAGAGGAGCCATCAGGAGGCGTGATCACACCCAGAGGAACCATCAGGAGGCGTGATCACACCCAGAGGAACCATCAGGAGGCGTGATCACACCCAGAGGAACCATCAGGAGGCGTGATCACACCCAGAGGAACCATGAGGAGGCGTGATCACACCCAGAGGAACCTTCAGGAGCCGTGATCACACCCAGAGGAACCTTCAGGAGGCGTGATCACACCCAGAGGAACCTTCAGGAGGCGTGATCACACCCAGAGGAACCTTCAGGAGGCGTGATCACACCCAGAGGAACCTTCAGGAGGCGTGATCACACCCAGAGGAACCTTCAGGAGTCGTGATCACACCCAGAGGAACCTTCAGGAGTCGTGATCACACCCAGAGGAACCTTCAGGAGGCGTGATCACACCCAGAGGAACCTTCAGGAATCGTGATCAGACCCAGAGGAACCATCAGGAGGCGTGATCACACCCAGAGGAACCATCAGGAGGCGTGATCACACCCAGAGGAACCATCAGGAGGCGTGATCACACCCAGAGGAACCATAAGGAGGCGTGATCACACCCAGAGGAACCATCAGGAGGCGTGATCACACCCAGAGGAACCATAAGGAGGCTTGATCACACCCAGAGGAACCATAAGGAGGCGTGATCACACCCAGAGGAACCATCAGGAGGCGTGATCACACCCAGAGGAACCTTCAGGAGTCGTGATCACACCCAGAGGAACCATCAGGAGGCGTGATCACACCCAGAGGAACCATCAGGAAACGTGATCACACCCAGAGGAACCTTCAGGAGGCGTGATCACACCCAGAGGAACCATAAGGAGGAGTGATCACACCCAGAGGAACCATCAGGAGGCGTGATCACACCCAGAGGAACCATCAGGAGGAGTGATCACACCCAGAGGAACCATAAGGAGGCGTGATCACACCCAGAGGAACCATCAGGAGGTGTGATCACACCCAGAGGAACCATAAGGAGGAGTGATCACACCCAGAGGATCCATCAGGAGGCGTGATCACACCCAGAGGAACCATAAGGAGGAGTGATCACGCCCAGAGGAACCATCAGGAGGCGTGATCACAACCTGAGGAACTATCAGGAGGCGTGATCACGCCCAGAGGAACCATAAGGAGGCTTGATCACACCCAGAGGAACCATCAGGAGGCGTGATCACACCCAGAGGAACCTTCAGCAGGCGTGATCACACCCAGAGGAACCATCAGGAGGCGTGATCACACCCAGAGGAACCTTCAGGAGGCGTGATCACACCCAGAGGAAACTTCAGGAGTCGTGATCACACCCAGAGGAACCATCAGGAGGCGTGATCACACCCAGAGGAACCATCAGGAGGCGTGATCACACCCAGATGAACCTTCAGGAGGCGTGATCACACCCAGAGGAACCTTCAGGAGGCGTGATCACACCCAGAGGAAACTTCAGGAGTCGTGATCACACCCAGAGGAACCATAAGGAGGCGTGATCACACCCAGAGGAACAATCAGGAGGCGTGATCACACCCAGAGGAACCATCAGGAGGTGTGATCACACCCAGAGGAAACTTCAGGAGGCGTGATCACACCCAGAGGAACCTTCAGGAGGCGTGATCACACCCAGAGGAACCTTCAGGAGGCGTGATCACACCCAGAGGAAACTTCAGGAGTCGTGATCACACCCAGAGGAACCATAAGGAGGCGTGATCACACCCAGAGGAACCATCAGGAGGTGTGATCACACCCAGAGGAACCTTCAGGAGGCGTGATCACACCCAGAGGAACCTTCAGGAGGCGTGATCACACCCAGAGGAACCATCAGGTGGTGTGATCACACCCAGAGGAACCTTCAGGAGGCGTGATCACACCCAGAGGAACCTTCAGGAGGCGTGATCACACCCAGAGGAACCTTCAGGAGGCGTGATCACACCCAGAGGAACCATCAGGTGGTGTGATCACACCCAGAGGAACCATAAGGAGACGTGATCACACCCAGAGGAACCATAAGGAGACGTGATCACACCCAGAGGAACCATCAGGAGGCGTGATCACACCCAGAGGAACCATCAGGAGACGTGATCACACCCAGAGGAAACTTCAGGAGGCGTGATCACACCCAGAGGAACCATCAGGAGTCGTGATCACACCCAGAGGAACCATAAGGAGGCGTGATCACACCCAGAGGAACCTGCAGGAGGCGTGATCACACCCAGAGGAACCTGCAGGAGTCGTGATCACACCCAGAGGAACCTTCAGGAGGCGTGATCACACCCAGAGGAACAATCAGGAGGCGTGATCACACCCAGAGGAACCATCAGGAGGCGTGATCACACCCAGAGGAACCATCAGGAGGCGTGATCACACCCAGAGGAACAATCAGGAGGTGTGATCACACCCAGAGAAACCATCAGGAGGCGTGATCACACCCAGAGGAACCATCAGGAGGCGTGATCACACCCAGAGGAAGCATCAGGAGGCGTGATCACACCCAGAGGAACCTTCAGGAGGCGTGATCACACCCAGAGGAACCTTCAGGAGGCGTGATCACACCCAGAGGAACCTTCAGGAGGCGTGATCACACCCAGAGGAACCATCAGGAGTCGTGATCACACCCAGAGGAAGCATCAGGAGGCGTGATCACACCCAGAGGAAGCATCAGGAGGCGTGATCACACCCAGAGGAAGCATCAGGAGGCGTGATCACACCCAGAGGAACCATCAGGAGTCGTGATCACACCCAGAGGAAGCATCAGGAGGCGTGATCACACCCAGAGGAAGCATCAGGAGGCGTGATCACACCCAGAGGAAACTTCAGGAGACGTGATCACACCCAGAGGAAGCATCAGGAGGCGTGATCACACCCAGAGGAACCTTCAGGAGGCGTGATCACACCCAGAGGAAGCATCAGGAGGCGTGATCACACCCAGAGGAACCATCAGGAGTCGTGATCACACCCAGAGGAACCTTCAGGGTTGGGAATCATCAGGAGGGGAATTACAGTGTTTGGCAAATATTTGGGCACTTTGCCCAGTGCCATCTTTGACTCGGGCGAGTCTGACAAATGGTGCAGTGGGAGGGGCACCTCTACTCCATGCATTCTGGTTCATGCAATGTCCAGTCTTGAGTTTGTTCATGAGATGTTGATCAGAGCTGTGTGTCATGAGTTCCAGCTAGTGAAAAGAGGCATTGTGATGGGGCTTTCTGAGTGAGGGTAGAGGTCTCCCTTTCACCTTCTCTGGATTCCTGACAGCTTTGGAAGATAAATTCAACCTCTGACTATTTTTGAATGTCCCTTTAAAGTAGTAGTAAAGTCACTATTGCTACTACTGTCCAAGTTGCATGCCATCTTGGACAATGACTCCCATCCACTCCATAATGTACTGGTTAGGCACAGGAATACATTCAGCCAGAGACTCATTCCACCAAGATGCAACACTGAGCGTCATAGGAAGTCATTCCTGCCTGTGGCCATCAAACTTTACAACTCCTCCCTCAGAGTGTCAGACACCCTGAGCCAATAGGCTGGTCCTGGACTTATTTCCACTTGGTATGATTAACTTATTATTATTTAATTATTTATGGTTTTATATTGCTATTTTTCTACACTATTCTTGGTTGCTGCGGCTGTAACGAAACCCAATTTTCCTCGGGATCAATAAAGTATGTCTGTCTGTCTATTTAAGGTAGAGATTATTAAGGAGTTAACAGTTAAAGGGAGAAGGCACAACAATCGGCCCTGAGTGAATGGCAGAGCAGACTGGTGTGCTGAATGGCCTAACAGTGCCAGGTCGCCTGGTGTCACTTCCCTCCTTGACGAGGTTGAACAGAACCAGTGGTGGGTCTCTCACAGATCCAACACTCACCGTGGGGATTTGAGGCCCATTCCCTGGTGACAGGGTAACGTAGTTAACAAAAACCTGGAGTCTGTGCAGGAACTCCCGGGAAGATCGCGTGGATTTAGACCCTGTGACAATGAAGGATCAATCATATACTGACAAGTCAGGATGGTGTGTGACCTGATGGGGAAGTACCGAAGGTGCTGCCCTTACCCTCATTTCCATGCACTGTGATGGTAGTCAGCTCCTCGCTGGCACATTGTAAATCAGCTCTGTGGGCCTGGAGCTGAGCAGTCAGTGCCGGCAACTGAAGATTCCAGCCCTCCATATTTACTGACATCTAACGCCACATCTCAACAGTGGCAAGGAAATCTCTATCTGAATATTAATGATCAGGATTACACAAAATTAGTTTACAAAATGACCTCAACTACAAGACCGAGGGCAGCTACTGTATGAATTACTCCTGGAGATTTCGAATCCATCAGTAGTAAATGGAGGAGGCATTTTAATCCACTCCATTCATCACTGCTTTGTCAACCTGACTTGCCCATTGCTTGACTCATTATACAAGATGGATCTCTAATCAATATTTCATTTGCAGAATCAATTAACTTTTTACTGACATTCAGATCAGAGTCAAATTATCCCTAAAAGTTTCCAAGTGATTATGGAGAAGGCTGTGATCCAGCAAAGATGCCACACCATCACACTAACGATCAGGCTGAGAGCACAGGCAGAATCCTGCACGATACATGGCAACCAGAATTATTACTATTGTCTTTGCTCGGTAAAAATCACCGGGCAGGAAGCAGTGCAGCAACAAGCTTTGAGAGATAAAACAGAGGGATTATAGTTTAGGAATCACTTCAAAGCAGCAACCTTCCCAGAATGGAATCAGACAGTGGCATGTGGATCGGTGAAAGTGAATGTCCCATTACAATACAGACCATCCAGGTCCCATTCTGATAGCCACATCGGATGGGTGTGGTGTGCCTAACTCACAACAGGCTGAGAGTGTTACCCTAACTTACTTTCAGACAGACTTGAGAGTAGGGGATACGGGATTCACTCAGCCTCTGTACCTTGACACACACCTGTCCAGGGCTAGGCAGAAAGTACTGTTTCCCAGTTCTTCCCTTCCTCACCGCGATTTAGCAGAGACTGCTCCACAAGGATTTCGGAGTCCGGCTGGCAGCAGAGCAGCAGAAAGCCACCTTGTGTTAGAGCTGGCTTTCTGTTAGGTACACGCAAAGCACGCCCTTCCCATGAAACAGGACACATGGTGTGCCCTGACCTCACCTCGCACTCTGTATCTGTTGAATTTCCTCAGGATGTTGCAATGAAACCTGATTAAATGGGAAGTTTGAAGGATGGTTTGAACACCCCTGGAATCAACTTTCACTTGCAGACCATGGGTCCAGTGACAAATTCTGGGATGTCCTTCCTGTGGGGGACTACATCTGCTGCCCAGTTTGTGGAAAACATTGTCTCAGTCTGGACCATTTTTTAAGCTCTGTGCTAATCTGAGCCTCCATCATCAGGATGGAGGAAGGTGGAAGATTCCAGAATATTGCAGAAAGAACAGAAGTTCCTCCCGCTGCCCTTTTCCAGCCAACATCATGGAAACAGATTATCTGATTGATATCACAATTTTGTTGAATAAGAGTTGTCATACTTGTCCACAAAAAAATGTTAAATCAATGCAAGTTAATTCATTCTTTTCAATGTAACCGACCAACAGTGGAAGTGACCGTCAAGTGGGCCATGTTTACCATAGACACGGAACAGTACAATACGATACAGGCCCTTTATCCCATAATGTTGTGCCGATCCTTTAACCTACTCCAAAATCTATCTAACCCTTCCCTCTCACGTAGGTCCCCATTTTTCTTTTATCCATGTACCTAAGAGTCTCTGAAATCTCCCTAAAGAACCTGCCTCCCCTACCACCCCCAACATGCATTTACCACAGTGAATAAAGAACTTACCTGACATCCTCCAAACACCTTAAAGCATGCCCTCTCATACTAGCCATGGCCACCCCTTGGAGATAGGTGCTGGCTGTCCCCTCTATCTGTGCTGCATATTCTGACTAACAAAGGCCAGTACAGATAAGCCTTCTTTCCCAGCAGAAGAGGGCTTCCTTGCCTGCGTGTCTGCAGGCAAAGGGCCGTATCTCATTGCCAAGCACAGTGGTGCCAGTAGTACAGTTGCAGCCTGGCTTTCACCTGGACTTCCTGGCACTGGGCACTGCCTGTCTAGTGTTCACACATTCCCCCTGTGACCATGTGGATTACCTCTGGGTGCTCCACATCCTAATGATACAAAGGTAGGAAGATTAAATTGCTGCTGTAAGTTATCGCTAGTGTAGGTAAGTGGTCGAATCTGAGGAGGTGCGGGAAGTACAGGGAGAACAAATTGGGTTAGTGTAAGATTAGAGCAAATGTTTCCGTGGAATATGATTCTAAATGAGACCTTGCATGTTCTGGAAGGGTTAAAATGTTTAATGATTTTAATATTTTGGTACCAATATAAATTGGCGAATTTAATGTTCCAGTCCAATCAGAGACCATCGCTGCACTCTTCAGCTTAATACCCAGCAGGGAAGATTCTTCACCTTCAGAAATTCAGTGCAAAATCATCAGCCTCACTGCCGGAGGAAGATTCAGTGGTCATTGCCATCACCACAACAGCTATGGCCACCAACCAGTGCAGGAGAGTCATCACAAACTTTCCAGCAGCTGCTTCCAGACATACAACCAGTGGCACATCCTGCACTGGGCTGTATGCAGACAACAGCTTGAGCACAGTGCATCCCCTAACTTAATCATGAAGATTCTTACATCCTGGTCTGGGCTCTGCGATTCAGTGTTAATCGATATCTGGAAGTTATGTTGGTATAACTGTATAAGTGAGTAACTCCGAGGTCACATGTGCAGTTCTGGGCTTAGACCTGCTGGAGAGACGTCATGAAGTTGAGAGGGAGAAGAAAAAAATTCACAAGAGAACCAAAGCGGAAGACTTGAGTTATGAGGAGAGGCTGGGGCTTTTCCCCATGAGTGTAGGAAGTCGAGGGGGAGACCTTAAAAAACATGAGGGGTGTGGATAATGTGAATGGTCACATTCTTTTTTCCAGGGTAAGGGAATCGAAGACTAGAGGGTGTAGGCTTAAAGCAAGAGGTGAAACATTGAAACCTGATGTGAGGGGCACATTTCCCCAATGCAGAGGATGGTGTGTATAAGGAACGAGCTGCCATTGACAATATTGTAAAGATATTTGGATGGGTATATGGGAAAGGTGAAGAGGGATATGGACAAATGGGACTAGCTCAGGGAGGCAATTTGGTCAACATGGTTGCGTTAGACCCAAGGGCCTGGTTCTGTGCTCTCTGGTCTATGGAAACTCTGTACGATCCCAGCTGCCACACAGATGACGGAGTCCAGCGTGCAGAGTGACAGACAGACAGGCCCTTCCTGCATTTGGCCTGGGGTAACAAAGTGCAAAAGGTGATTCCTGGCCAACACAATCCAAACCTTGATTGAATCATTTTACCACAACAATGCCCTGTCCCAGTTTTGCTCCTCTCCATTCTCCACCCTGCCAGGTCCAGCAGTCCCCAGCAGCTCCCAGGGTGTTACAGATCCCTCCTTCACTACGCAGTCTGTACAATCCCAGCCCCTTTTGTGGGAATGTGCTCACACATCTGAACAGCCTTCCTGTCATACTTATAGTTGGTGTTCTTCTGAGAACCTAGTCCTCCAACCACACAACCTCATCTCCTCACCTTTTGCCCACACAACCTCATCTCCTCACCTTTTGCCCACACAACCTCATCTCCTCACCTGTTGCCCACACAACCTCATCTCCTCACCTGTTGCCCACACAACCTCATCTCCTCACCTTTTGCCCACACAACCTCATCTCCTCACCTTTTGCACACACAACCTCATCTCCTCACCTGTTGCCCACACAACCTCATCTCCTCACCTGTTGCCCACACAACCTCATCTCCTCACCTTTTGCCCACACAACCTCATCTCCTCACCTTTTGCCCACACAACCTCATCTCCTCACCTTTTGCCCACACAACCTCATCTCCTCACCTGTTGCCCACATAACCTCATCTCCTCACCTTTTGCACACACAACCTCATCTCCTCACCTTTTGCACACTTGCTTAAGATTCATCCTGAAAATGTTCAGGATGCTCCAGAAACAGGAAGCATGCACTGGCTCAAAGATGAAAATCCCTCAAACTTACATAGATTAATCTGTGATGCAACAAGCAAATAAAAGTCTGGAGCTTATTTAATAAACTAAGCAAGAGTTCCAGCACTGAGGCAATCTCAATGTTGAAGTGAGGAAGAGTCCTGTGAGTGAGTGAGTGACTAATTGTGAGGTCAGGTCAATCTTCAGCACCATCAGCTCAAGACGGCAATGATTTATAAAGGATATAAATTACTCCACGGAGTTGGCTTTCAAATAACTAAACAACTGTGTGTTAAATTATGTGATGTGAAAGCTCCATCTCCCTGTGTGCCCAAAGATTCTGTCTCGCATTGCCCCAGTGCTAGCACTAACTGGCCGACTGCTTTGAAGTTACTTCCACACTGCCAATCACACTCAAACCCTTAGCCCAATCCACATCTGAGCAATGCCTGGATAAATGATGTGAACAGGCTGGCCTGTTTGGATCATGCTGCCTCTGAACCCCTCAGTCAATCACATGTGCCGTCACTGCAGCTACTTACAAGGTGCAGAAATAACTTGTACAGAATGTTCCACACGAGGATGCTGGAACAAGCTTTTCTGAAGTGCTGTAGCTATTGTAAACTATTTATACATAACTAGCTCCCACAGATGTAAAGGCATGCACTTGATTGACGTGTTTAAGGGTGATATTTGTTAGAGAAGAGCAAGGTTGAATACTCCTCCATCTCCTGGTTGGATAGACCAGGACCAGGACCAGGGTCACGGTCTCAGGTCAGGACTGAGATGACCAGGAACGTCTTCACTCAGAGAGCAGTGAATCTTCAGAACTCCCTGACCACCGGCCGGGCTTTGGGTGTTCGGCCACTGAGGCTATTCAGGGCTGATAAAAGTAATCAGGGAAGGGAAAGAGCCATCGAGGTATACTGCTTGGGAAAAAGGTCACTCAGCGCATGTGTGTGTCCTTGCTGACCAACATTCAAGCTAGTTCATTCCCCAACATGTCCTTTATCCCTTGAAACTTGTCATCCATATACCTGTCCAGATAGCTAAATATACCTAATGTACGTGCCTCTGGCAGCTGGTTCCATACACCTACCACCTACTGTATGAAAAAATGCACTTTCAGGTTCTTACTAAACCCTCTACCCTTTAACCTTACAACTATGTTCACGATGAGGTCAGCCCTCACTCCTCTACACCCCACAGAGTAAGGGCCCAGCCACTTCGACCTCTCCCAGTGACTCAGTCCCTTAAGTCCTTGTAGGTCTTTTTGGTATTCTTTCCATCTTAATCACTTCCTTCCTATAACAGGGTGACCAATATGGAACACATTTCTCCAAGTGTGGCTTCTTATTCATAAGCTTGCAGCTTCTATATTCAGTGCCTAACTAAGGAAGGCCAGCGTGACAAAAGCAGGAGGATGTGGGAAAAGAAAATGGAGCTGAAGTAGATGAGCATTGATCTTGATAGATGGTGGAATATTCTCAAAGTGTCTATTCCTCTACCTATTTCTTACAACCGCCCTGCTCCCCTTTGAACACAGTAACTAAGTCCTTTGCATTGGTTTGGGGGGGCGGGTGGGGAGGTTTAACAATTCAGCTAAAATGTTTCCTCTAACAGAGCTGCACCCCTGCCTCCCTCCCTCAGCCACGTCTGCGAAGACTGAGACTAGGAGTATCATTGTCCACCTCAGGTCAGAGCCGCTGCTCAACAGTGAAGCAAGGTTACGAGGTTTGAAGGTATTATTTGTCACATGGTTGCTCTGTGGTCTTGTCCATGTGGCGAAGGGGAAGGAGGGGAAAGAGTCCACCCACAGGCCTTGGATTCAACAGCAAGCGCCTTCAGCACCACTTGGTCCGTTAGTCCTGACGAAAACGTTGACAGTGCTTCTCCCTATAGATGCTGCCTGGCCTGCTGCGTTCCACCAGCATTTTGTGTGTGTTGTTTGAATTTCCAGCATCTGCAGATTTCCTGGTGTTGGTTCAGCTGCTCCATTTTCGTCATCTCCTAAGGCCCCATGAGACTCCATGGGTTTAGCCTGTGCCTGGTACAGCCTGACACTGGAGCACGGACAAATGGAGTAGGGAGTGGGGAGGTGAGGGTGGAGGGACACAAAGGCTAACAGATCTCATCTGGCATCTGCATCAAGGTTTAAGATCATGGTCAATCTGCACAAGGGCAACAGTGGCCAGAACCAGTTAGAGGAGGCAGGGACAGGATCAGACAGCAGAAGCCATGGAGCCCATGAGCAGGTGCAAGTATCTCCTGTAAACGGCAAAGACTGGTAAAAATCTAGAATCACTTCTTAACCACCTTCCCCTGCTTTCGACACACTAATCCTGCATTGTGCCTTTGTCCGTACTGCTCTATGGGTGACCCTGCGGAACTCCAACAGAGTTAACTCTGAGCAGTGAGGTTGTGCTGTCAGCTCTTAGACAACAGGAGTGTGAGACACAAGCCAGGGCAGTCCCTGACAGTGGGTACCAGGAGTGGGAGACACAAGCCAGGGTATTCCCTGACAGTGGGTACCAGGAGTGTGAGAGACAAGCCAGGGTATTCCCTGACAGTGGGTACCAGGAGCGGGAGACACAAGCCAGGACAGTCTCTGACAGTGGGTACCAGGAGCGGGAGACACAAGCCAGGGTATTCCCTGACAGTGGGTACCAGGAGCGGGAGACACAAGCCAGGGCAGTCCCTGACAGTGGGTACCAGGAGCGGGAGACACAAGCCAGGGTATTCCCTGACAGTGGGTACCAGGAGTGTGAGACACAAGCCAGGGTATTCCCTGACAGTGGGTACCAGGAGTGTGAGACACAAGCCAGGGTATTCCCTGACAGAGGGTACCAGGAGTGTGAGACACAAGCCAGGGTATTCCCTGACAGTGGATACCAGGAGTGTGAGACACAAGCCAGGGCAGTCCCTGACAGTGGGTACCAGGAGTGGGAGACACAAGCCAGGGTATTCCCTGACAGTGGGTACCAGGAGTGTGAGACACAAGCCAGGGTATTCCCTGACAGTGGGTACCAGGAGCGGGAGACACAAGCCAGGGCAGTCCCTGACAGTGGGTACCAGGAGTGTGAGACACAAGCCAGGGTATTCCCTGACAGTGGGTACCAGGAGTGTGAGACACAAGCCAGAGTATTCCCTGACAGTGGGTACCAGGAGCGGGAGACACAAGCCAGGGTATTCCCTGACAGTGGGTACCAGGAGTGTGAGACACAAGCCAGGGTATTCCCTGACAGTGGGTACCAGGAGTGTGAGACACAAGCCAGGGTATTCCCTGACAGTGGGTACCAGGAGTGGGAGACACAAGCCAGGGTATTCCCTGACAGTGGGTACCAGGAGCAGGAGACACAAGCCAGGGCAGTCCCTGACAGAGGGTACAAGGAGTGTGAAACACAAGCCAGGGTATTCCCTGACAGTGGGTACCAGGAGTGTGAGACACAAGCCAGGGTATTCCCTGACAGTGGGTACCAGGAGCGGGAGACACAAGCCAGGGTATTCCCTGACAGTGGGTACCAGGAGCGTGAGAGACAAGCCAGGGTATTCCCTGACAGTGGGTACCAGGAGCGGGAGACACAAGCCAGGACAGTCTCTGACAGTGGGTACCAGGAGCGGGAGACACAAGCCAGGGTATTCCCTGACAGTGGGTACCAGGAGCGGGAGACACAAGCCAGGGTATTCCCTGACAGTGGGTACCAGGAGTGTGAGACACAAGCCAGGGTATTCCCTGACAGTGGGTACCAGGAGTGTGAGACACAAGCCAGGGTATTCCCTGACAGTGGGTACCAGGAGTGTGAGACACAAGCCAGGGTATTCCCTGACAGTGGGTACCAGGAGTGTGAGACACAAGCCAGGGTATTCACTGACAGTGGGTACCAGGAGTGTGAGACACAAACCAGGGTATTCCCTGACAGTGGGTACCAGGAGCAGGAGACACAAGCCAGGACAGTCTCTGACAGTGGGTACCAGGAGCGGGAGACACAAGCCAGGGTATTCCCTGACAGTGGGTACCAGGAGCGGGAGACACAAGCCAGGGTATTCCCTGACAGTGGGTACCAGGAGTGTGAGACACAAGCCAGGGTATTCCCTGACAGTGGGTACCAGGAGTGTGAGACACAAGGCAGGGTATTCCCTGACAGTGGGTACCAGGAGTGTGAGACACAAGCCAGGGTATTCCCTGACAGTGGGTACCAGGAGTGTGAGACACAAGCCAGGGTATTCCCTGACAGTGGGTACCAGGAGCGGGAGACACAAGCCAGGGCAGTCCCTGACAGTGGGTACCAGGAGTGTGAGACACAAGCCAGGGTATTCCCTGACAGTGGGTACCAGGAGTGTGAGACACAAGCCAGGGTATTCCCTGACAGTGGGTACCAGGAGCGGGAGACACAAGCCAGGGTATTCCCTGACAGTGGGTACCAGGAGTGTGAGAGACAAGCCAGGGTATTCCCTGACAGTGGGTACCAGGAGCGGGAGACACAAGCCAGGACAGTCTCTGACAGTGGGTACCAGGAGCGGGAGACACAAGCCAGGGTATACCCTGACAGTGGGTACCAGGAGCGGGAGACACAAGCCAGGGTATTCCCTGACAGTGGGTACCAGGAGTGTGAGACACAAGCCAGGGTATTCCCTGACAGTGGGTACCAGGAGTGTGAGACACAAGCCAGGGTATTCCCTGACAGTGGGTACCAGGAGTGGGAGACACAAGCCAGGGTATTCCCTGACAGTGGGTACCAGGAGTGTGAGACACAAGCCAGGGTATTCCCTGACAGTGGGTACCAGGAGTGTGAGACACAAGCCAGGGTATTCCCTGACAGTGGGTACCAGGAGTGTGAGACACAAACCAGGGTATTCCCCGACAGTGGGTACCAGGAGCGGGAGACACAAGCCAGGGTATTCCCTGACAGTGGGTACCAGGAGCGGGAGACACAAGCCAGGACAGTCTCTGACAGTGGGTACCAGGAGCGGGAGACACAAGCCAGGACAGTCTCTGACAGTGGGTACCAGGAGTGGGAGACACAAGCCAGGGTATTCCCTGACAGTGGGTACCAGGAGCGGGAGACACAAGCCAGGACAGTCTCTGACAGTGGGTACCAGGAGTGGGAGACACAAGCCAGGGTATTCCCTGACAGTGGGTACCAGGAGTGTGAGACACAAACCAGGGTTTTCCCTGACAGTGGGTACCAGGAGCGGGAGACACAAGCCAGGGTATTCCCTGACAGTGGGTACCAGGAGTGTGAGACACAAGCCAGGGTATTCCCTGACAGTGGGTACCAGGAGTGTGAGACACAAGCCAGGGTATTCCCTGACAGTGGGTACCAGGAGTGTGAGACACAAGCCAGGGTATTCCCTGACAGTGGGTACCAGGAGCGGGAGACACAAGCCAGGGTATTCCCTGACAGTGGGTACCAGGAGTGTGAGACACAAACCAGGGTATTCCCTGACAGTGGGTACCAGGAGCGGGAGACACAAGCCAGGGTATTCCCTGACAGTGGGTACCAGGAGTGTGAGACACAAACCAGGGTATTCCCTGACAGTGGGTACCAGGAGCGGGAGACACAAGCCAGGGTATTCCCTGACAGTGGGTACCAGGAGCGGGAGACACAAGCCAGGGTATTCCCTGACAGTGGGTACCAGGAGCGGGAGACACAAGCCAGGGTATTCCCTGACAGTGGGTACCAGGAGTGTGAGACACAAGCCAGGGTATTCCCTGACAGTGGGTACCAGGAGTGTGAGACACAAGCCAGGGTATTCCCTGACAGTGGGTACCAGGAGTGTGAGACACAAGCCAGGGTATTCACTGACAGTGGGTACCAGGAGTGTGAGACACAAACCAGGGTATTCCCTGACAGTGGGTACCAGGAGCAGGAGACACAAGCCAGGACAGTCTCTGACAGTGGGTACCAGGAGCGGGAGACACAAGCCAGGGTATTCCCTGACAGTGGGTACCAGGAGCGGGAGACACAAGCCAGGGTATTCCCTGACAGTGGGTACCAGGAGTGTGAGACACAAGCCAGGGTATTCCCTGACAGTGGGTACCAGGAGTGTGAGACACAAGCCAGGGTATTCCCTGACAGTGGGTACCAGGAGTGTGAGACACAAGCCAGGGTATTCCCTGACTGTGGGTACCAGGAGCGGGAGACACAAGCCAGGGCAGTCCCTGACAGTGGGTACCAGGAGTGTGAGACACAAGCCAGGGTATTCCCTGACAGTGGGTACCAGGAGTGTGAGACACAAGCCAGGGTATTCCCTGACAGTGGGTACCAGGAGCGGGAGACACAAGCCAGGGTATTCCCTGACAGTGGGTACCAGGAGTGTGAGACACAAGCCAGGGTATTCCCTGACAGTGGGTACCAGGAGCGGGAGACACAAGCCAGGGTATTCCCTGACAGTGGGTACCAGGAGCGGGAGACACAAGCCAGGGTATTCCCTGACAGTGGGTACCAGGAGCGGGAGACACAAGCCAGGACAGTCTCTGACAGTGGGTACCAGGAGCGGGAGACACAAGCCAGGACAGTCTCTGACAGTTGGTACCAGGAGTGGGAGACACAAGCCAGGGTATTCCCTGACAGTGGGTACCAGGAGCGGGAGACACAAGCCAGGACAGTCTCTGACAGTGGGTACCAGGAGTGGGAGACACAAGCCAGGGTATTCCCTGACAGTGGGTACCAGGAGTGTGAGACACAAACCAGGGTTTTCCCTGACAGTGGGTACCAGGAGCGGGAGACACAAGCCAGGGTATTCCCTGACAGTGGGTACCAGGAGTGTGAGACACAAGCCAGGGTATTCCCTGACAGTGGGTACCAGGAGTGTGAGACACAAGCCAGGGTATTCCCTGACAGTGGGTACCAGGAGTGTGAGACACAAGCCAGGGTATTCCCTGACAGTGGGTACCAGGAGCGGGAGACACAAGCCAGGGTATTCCCTGACAGTGGGTACCAGGAGTGTGAGACACAAACCAGGGTATTCCCTGACAGTGGGTACCAGGAGCGGGAGACACAAGCCAGGGTATTCCCTGACAGTGGGTACCAGGAGTGTGAGACACAAACCAGGGTATTCCCTGACAGTGGGTACCAGGAGCGGGAGACACAAGCCAGGGTATTCCCTGACAGTGGGTACCAGGAGCGGGAGACACAAGCCAGGGTATTCCCTGACAGTGGGTACCAGGAGTGTGAGACACAAGCCAGGGTATTCCCTGACAGTGGGTACCAGGAGTGTGAGACACAAACCAGGGTATTCCCTGACAGTGGGTACCAGGAGCGGGAGACACAAGCCAGGGTATTCCCTGACAGTGGGTACCAGGAGCGGGAGACACAAGCCAGGTTATTCCCTGACAGTGGGTACCAGGAGCGGGAGACACAAGCCAGGGTATTCCCTGACAGTGGGTACCAGGAGTGTGAGACACAAGCCAGGGTATTCCCTGACAGTGGGTACCAGGAGTGTGAGACACAAGCCAGGGTATTCCCTGACAGTGGGTACCAGGAGTGTGAGACACAAGCCAGGGTATTCCCTGACAGTGGGTACCAGGAGCTGGAGACACAAGCCAGGGTATTCCCTGACAGTGGGTACCAGGAGTGTGAGACACAAGCCAGGGTATTCCCTGACAGTGGGTACCAGGAGTGTGAGACACAAGCCAGGGTATTCCCTGACAGTGGGTACCAGGAGCGGGAGACACAAGCCAGGGTATTCCCTGACAGTGGGTACCAGGAGTGTGAGACACAAGCCAGGGTATTCCCTGACAGTGGGTACCAGGAGTCTGAGACACAAGCCAGGGCATTCCCTGACAGGGGGTACCAGGAGCGGGAGACACAAGCCAGGGTATTCCCTGACAGTGGGTACCAGGAGCGGGAGACACAAGCCAGGGTATTCCCTGACAGTGGGTACCAGGAGTGGGAGACACAAGCCAGGGTATTCCCTGACAGTGGGTACCAGGAGTGTGAGACACAAGCCAGGGTATTCCCTGACAGTGGGTACCAGGAGTGTGAGACACAAACCAGGGTATTCCCTGACAGTGGGTACCAGGAGCGGGATACACAAGCCAGGGTATTCCCTGACAGTGGGTACCAGGAGTGTGAGACACAAGCCAGGGTATTCCCTGACAGTGGGTACCAGGAGTGTGAGACACAAGCCAGGGTATTCCCTGACAGTGGGTACCAGGAGCGGGAGACACAAGCCAGGGTATTCCCTGACAGTGGGTACCAGGAGCGGGAGACACAAGCCAGGGTATTCCCTGACAGTGGGTACCAGGAGTGTGAGACCCAAGCCAGGGTATTCCCTGACAGTGGGTACCAGGAGTGTGAGACACAAGCCAGGGTATTCCCTGACAGTGGGTACCAGGAGTGTGAGACAAAAGCCAGGGTATTCCCTGACAGTGGGTACCAGGAGCGGGAGACACAAGCCAGGAGAGTCTCTGACAGTGGGTACCAGGAGCGGGAGACACAAGCCAGGGTATTCCCTGACAGTGGGTACTAGGAGTGGGAGACACAAGCCAGGGTATTCCCTGCCAGTGGGTACCAGGAGCGGGAGACACAAGCCAGGGTATTCCCTGCCAGTGGGTACCAGGAGCGGGAGACACAAGCCAGGGTATTCCCTGACAGTGGGTACCAGGAGTGTGAGACACAAGCCAGGGTATTCCCTGACACTGGGTACCAGGAGTGTGAGACACAAGCCAGGGTATTCCCTGACAGTGGGTACTAGGAGTGGGAGACAAAAGCCAGGGTATTCCCTGACAGTGGGTACCAGGAGCGGGAGACACAAGCCAGGGTATTCCCTGACAGTGGGTACCAGGAGTGTGAGACAAATGCCAGGGTATTCCCTGACAGTGGGTACCAGGAGCGGGAGACACAAGCCAGGGCAGTCCCTGACAGTGGGTACCAGGAGTGTGAGACAAATGCCAGGGTATTCCCTGACAGTGGGTACCAGGAGCGGGAGACACAAGCCAGGACAGTCTCTGACAGTGGGTACCAGGAGCGGGAGACACAAGCCAGGGTATTCCCTGACAGTGGGTACCAGGAGCGGGAGACACAAGCCAGGGTATTCCCTGACAGTGGGTACCAGGAGTGTGAGACACAAGCCAGGGTATTCCCTGACAGTGGGTACCAGGAGTGTGAGACACAAGCCAGGGTATTCCCTGACAGTGGGTACCAGGAGCAGGAGACACAAGCCAGGGTATTCCCTGACAGTGGGTTCAAGGAGCAGGAGACACAAGCCAGGGTATTCGCTGACAGTGGGTACCAGGAGTGGGAGACACAAGCCAGGGTATTCCCTGACAGTGGGTACCAGGAGCGGGAGACACAAGCCAGGGTATTCCCTGACAGTGGGTACCAGGAGCAGGAGACACAAGCCAGGGTATTCCCTGACAGTGGGTACCAGGAGTGTGAAACACAAGCCAGGGTATTCCCTGACAGTGGGTAACAGGAGCAGGAGACACAAGCCAGGGTATTCCCTGACAGTGGGTACCAGGAGTGTGAGACACAAGCCAGGGTATTCCCTGACAGTGGGTACCAGGAGTGTGAGACACAAGCCAGGGTATTCCCTGACAGTGGGTTCCAGGAGTGTGAGACACAAGCCAGGGTATTCCCTGACAGTGGGTACCAGGAGTGTGAGACACAAGCCAGGGTATTCCCTGACAGTGGGTACCAGGAGTGTGAGACACAAGCCAGGGTATTCCCTGACAGTGGGTACCAGGAGTGTGAGACACAAGCCAGGGCATTCCCTGACAGTGGGTACCAGGAGTGTGAGACACAAGCCAGGGTATTCCCTGACAGTGGGTACCAGGAGTGTGAGACACAAACCAGGGTATTCCCTGACAGTGGGTACCAGGAGCGGGAGACACAAGCCAGGGTATTCCCTGACAGTGGGTACCAGGAGTGTGAGACACAAGCCAGGGTATTCCCTGACAGTGGGTACCAGGAGTGTGAGACCCAAGCCAGGGTATTCCCTGACAGTGGGTACCAGGAGCGGGAGACACAAGCCAGGGTATTCCCTGACAGTGGGTACCAGGAGCAGGAGACACAAGCCAGGGTATTCGCTGACAGTGGGTACCAGGAGCGGGAGACACATGCCAGGGTATTCCCTGACAGTGGGTACCAGGAGTGTGAGACACAAGCCAGGGTATTCCCTGACAGTGGGTACCAGGAGCGGGAGACACAAGCCAGGGCAGTCCCTGACAGTGGGTACCAGGAGTGTGAGACACAAGCCAGGGTATTCCCTGACAGTGGGTACCAGGAGTGTGAGACACAAGCCAGGGTATTCCCTGACAGTGGGTACCAGGAGCGGGAGACACAAGCCAGGGTATTCCCTGACAGTGGGTACCAGGAGTGTGAGACACAAGCCAGGGTATTCCCTGACAGTGGGTACCAGGAGTGTGAGACACAAGCCAGGGTATTCCCTGACAGTGGGTACCAGGAGTGTGAGACACAAGCCAGGGTATTCCCTGACAGTGGGTACCAGGAGTGTGAGACACAAGCCAGGGTATTCCCCGACAGTGGGTACCAGGAGCGGGAGACACAAGCCAGGGTATTCCCTGACAGTGGGTACCAGGAGTGTGAGACACAAGCCAGGGTATTCCCTGACAGTGGGTACCAGGAGTGTGAGACACAAGCCAGGGTATTCCCTGACAGTGGGTACCAGGAGCAGGAGACACAAGCCAGGGTATTCCCTGACAGTGGGTACCAGGAGCGGGAGACACAAGCCAGGGTATTCCCTGACAGTGGGTACCAGGAGCGGGAGACACAAGCCAGGGTATTCCCTGACAGTGGGTACCAGGAGCGGGAGACACAAGCCAGGGTATTCCCTGACAGTGAGTACCAGGAGTGTGAGACAAAAGCCAGGGTATTCCCTGACAGTGGGTACCAGGAGCGGGAGACACAAGTCAGGGTATTCCCTGACAGTGGGTACCAGGAGTGGGAGACAAAAGCCAGGGTATTCCCTGACAGTGGGTACCAGGAGCGGGAGACACAAGCCAGGGTATTCCTTGACAGTGGGTACCAGGAGCAGGAGACACAAGCCAGGGTATTCCCTGACAGTGGGTACCAGGAGCAGGAGACACAAGCCAGGGTATTCCCTGACAGGGGGTACCAGGAGCGGGAGACACAAGCCAGGGTATTCCCTGACAGGGGGTACCAGGAGCGGGAGACACAAGCCAGGGTATTCCCTGACAGTGGGTACCAGGATCGGGAGACACAAGCCAGGGTATTCCCTGACAGTGGGTACCAGGAGCGGGAGACACAAGCCAGGGTATTCCCTGACAGTGGGTACCAGGAGCGGGAGACACATGCCAGGGTATTCCCTGACAGTGGGTACCAGGAGTGTGAGACACAAGCCAGGGTATTCCCTGACAGTGGGTACCAGGAGTGTGAGACACAAGCCAGGGTATTCCCTGACAGTGGGTACCAGGAGTGTGAGACAAAAGCCAGGGTATTCCCTGACAGTGGGTACCAGGAGCGGGAGACACAAGCCAGGGTATTCCCTGACAGTGGGTACCAGGAGTGTGAGACAAAAGCCAGGGTATTCCCTGACAGTGGGTACCAGGAGCGGGAGACACAAGCCAGGGTATTCCCTGACAGTGGGTACCAGGAGTGTGAGAGACAAGCCAGGGTATTCCCTGACAGTGGGTACCAGGAGCGGGAGACACAAGCCAGGACAGTCTCTGACAGTGGGTACCAGGAGTGTGAGACACAAGCCAGGGTATTCCCTGACAGTGGGTACCAGGAGTGTGAGACACAAGCCAGGGTATTCCCTGACAGTGGGTACCAGGAGCGGGAGACACAAGCCAGGGTATTCCCTGACAGTGGGTACCAGGAGTGTGAGACACAAGCCAGGGTATTCCCTGACAGTGGGTACCAGGAGTGTGAGACACAAGCCAGGGTATTCCCTGACAGTGGGTACCAGGAGCGGGAGACACAAGCCAGGGTATTCCCTGACAGTGGGTACCAGGAGCGGGAGACACAAGCCAGGGTATTCCCTGACAGTGGGTACCAGGAGTGTGAGACACAAGCCAGGGTATTCCCTGACAGTGGGTACCAGGAGCGGGAGACACAAGCCAGGGTATTCCCTGACAGTGGGTACCAGGAGTGTGAGACACAAGCCAGGGTATTCCCTGACAGTGGGTACCAGGAGTGTGAGACACAAGCCAGGGTATTCCCTGACAGTGGGTACCAGGAGCGGGAGACACAAGCCAGGGTATTCCCTGACAGTGGGTACCAGGAGTGTGAGACACAAGCCAGGGTATTCCCTGACAGTGGGTACCAGGAGTGGGAGACACAAGCCAGGATATTCCCTGACAGTGGGTACCAGGAGCGGGAGACACAAGCCAGGGTATTCCCTGACAGTGGGTACCAGGAGCGGGAGACACAAGCCAGGACAGTCTCTGACAGTGGGTACCAGGAGTGGGAGACACAAGCCAGGGTATTCCCTGACAGTGGGTACCAGGAGTATGAGAGACAAGCCAGGGTATTCCCTGACAGTGGGTACCAGGAGCGGGAGACACAAGCCAGGACAGTCTCTGACAGTGGGTGTCTGCTTGGGACATGGAGAGATGGTACCAGTACCATTTACATCACTTCCCAGTCAGAGGGTGCGGGTTTAAAGTTCACAGGCATAAACACTGGAGAACTTGAAGTACAGAACTGCCCCACGGATGGAACATTAAAGTTGGCCCCCGTTTACCCACCTGAGGATATTTGAAAAGAACCTAATCGTGGCACTGCCTAGTGTTTCCAGCCCTGGCCAGTTCTCACATTTCCGATAAATTGCGGGGTCAGTCCAGATGAAGGGTCAACCATCCCTTTCTCTCTCTTGATGCTGCCCGGCCTGCTGAGTTCCTCCCGCACTTTGTTGCTCTAAATTCCAGTCTGCAGTCCCTTGTGTCTCCAACGTTCCTGTTTGTGGAAGTTTACTGTGCTCATTGCATCTTTCCCAGACTACAACAGCAACTTGAAAAGCAGGGCACTGACTGAAATAGTCTGATGTCCACAACTATGGGCACGTTCCTTTTAAACAAATGTTGGCTCTTTACTTCTGCCCACTCATTGCACTAGACAAATCTCACCTTCTACTACACTGGAAAGCCAACCCTCTCCCTAGGCAACAGGAACATTTCAGACCGTTTTAGTCTCTGTGATCAGGGGCTGACGTAGCAAGCTGCCCCAGGGAGCACAGCCCTCTCAAATCACCCGTTGTAAAACACCATCCCACATCTGCAATATAAATCAGGTGATGAAAGGGACTTGCACCAAAAACTGAATGGCTGACGTCAACAGAGCTTGAAGTTCATGTTCAGCGCTGGTTTTGGGAAAGACTGAATGAGCTGCTTCAGGAGAATCAGGATAAAGTTAACCTCTGGCTGCTGCCAGGGAAAACATTTATACAGTACGCAGATTAACCCTGACCTCCCCACGTCAGTGGGGATGGGGAGGGAGTGGCACCATCAATACAAACAGGGTCTCCCCTTTCCTTGTAGCATGGACACGGAGAGGACTGTGTGTCTTCTGGAAACCCTAAAGCATTTCACAGTCATTGGAGTTCTTACGGTGTCAGTGAAGTCAGGAGCGATGTTTATAGGCTACTGTTGAAACAACAACAGGGTTTGGCAAGTGGGAGGGTGGGGGATACATGACTCACACTAGATACGTTCGCTGCTCACTCTCTCTCTGGTCAGCATGGTCACTGAGACGCTAACACTGGAGACTGGGAAGGTCGCAGAGCAGGCAGGGCTGTACTGAATATAAATTTCATAAAGCAACGTCCCTACACATATGAACTTCCAAATAAAGATGTTTTTAATTTTGTTTACTTGTGCTGACCTGAAGTGTCTGGGGACAAGACCTATGCAATGCAACACTCTCAAGTGTAGCAACAGGATCACAAGTACTTTGCAAAATCAACGGTTCGGATTATCCCGGGTCGCTCATGCAGGTGCTGGACTGATTCCATGAATGGAAACTCCTGCGGAAACTCGCTCAGTGGTTTACACAACAAAGGTGCCATGAGTTTGGAGATGCAAGTGTTCCTAGCAACGAATGCTTGGGCTACCGTTCATCCACTGGTGACCATCGTTCACAGGTTGAGCAGATCACTCACAGGGAAGTACGCCAGCCCTCCACAAACTGACAGTTAACCTCCTGATCAATACTGCCAGTATTGCATGGGTTACCCTGGGTGCTCTGTACCTCCTCACCTCCCAAAGTGGTTCCTGTAAAATACCCCTTAGTGCTGGTAAGTGGCAAAAACAGCAGAGAGAAACAGGACGGATGGAACGATTCTGCTCGGAGCTGATGGTCCAAAGGGCCTCCTGTGTTTCCGCACATTGGGCACAGGACAGAGCACGGCTGAAGGGCTCACTATGCCTCACACTGGTGCAGATATAAAACTGTCAGACCATACAACACCTTCCTTTGAACTCTACTGAACCCAGAGTTCATGCTCCTCTCCGCCCATGCTGTCAGAAGGTCGGTTCATGAAGCCCTGCCCCAGGACGCTCATTCTCAAAGCAAGGCACCACATGTGGTTGTGACCAGACCTTCGCTTCTACTGCTCCAGAGGAGATGGAGGTTTAGATACTAAACGGCATTCCCCCGTGGTGAGCCTGAAGACAGCTAAACATGATGGGTCCCGAAAACAGATGCAGACTGGGCAGCTTGCTAATTTGATTATGCCAGCTGGGACTGAACTGCAGGAAACAGCCACACCACACACCCCACACCACCCCACAGACAGGCTCAAATGGAAAGGGCCTGTGGCTGGAGCCAGCGACAGGAGTTTGGGTAGAATTACCCTGATCTGGAACCACATGAGCTAGTTTCCTCAGTTTCCTCAGGCCCTGCTCAGGGCAAAGAATATAGTCATAGAGACAGGCCCTTCAGCCCACTGTGTCGGTGTAGACCATCACCCACCCAGTCACACAATCCCACACAAATCACGTTTTTACTTCCACCTCATTCCACTCAACTACACAATAGGAGCAATTCACAGAAACAATTATCTTACCAGCCTGCATGCCTTTGGAACACGAGACGAGATTGGAACAGGCAAAGGAAACACATGCAGTCATGTGCAATCACCAAAGTCAGGATTGAATCCAGGTTTCTGAGGGTGGGAGCTGACTTTGAGACCACTGTTACCACTAAACCACCCCCCGCCCCGGCTTCAGAGGATGCAGCCTTGGTTAAGGAAGAAGGGATAGGCAAGTACCCGCACCCAGGGAGCCAGAAAACTGCCCAAACTAGACTAAAAGCGGCAAAGGCCAGCTGCTGTGTACAAAATGGCTGTACAAGTCTCTGCGTACAAAGTGGCTGTACAAGTCTCTGCGTACAAAGTGGCTGTACAAGTCTCTGCGTACAAAGTGGCTGTACAAGTCTCTGCGTACAAAGTGGCTGTACAAGTCTCTGCGTACAAAGTGGCTGTACAAGTCTCTGCGTACAAAGTGGCTGTACAAGTCTCTGCGTACAAAGTGGCTGTACAAGTCTCTGCGTACAAAGTGGCTGTACAAGTCTCTGCGTACAAAGTGGCTGTACAAGTCTCTGCGTGCAAAGTGGCTGTACAAGTCTCTGCGTGCAAAGTGGCTGTACAAGTCTCTGCGTGCAAAGTGGCTGTACAAGTCTCTGCGTGCAAAGTGGCTGTACAAGTCTCTGCGTGCAAAGTGGCTGTACAAGTCTCTGCGTGCAAAGTGGCTGTACAAGTCTCTGCGTGCAAAGTGGCTGTACAAGTCTCTGCGTGCAAAGTGGCTGTACAAGTCTCTGCGTACAAAGTGGCTGTACAAGTCTCTGCGTACAAAATGGCTGTACAAGTCTCTGCGTACAAAGTGGCTGTACAAGTCTCTGCGTACAAAGTGGCTGTACTCTGTACCACCGAATGACCTCTCAAAGTTCCAAAATTCCTGAGCGATTCCAAAAATTCTGGATGGATGCAGAGCTGAGGAAACTAGCACTAACTCCCCACAACATGAAAGCTAGACCCAGAGATGAGCTGAGGGCTGGACTGGAAAGAGGGGTATGAACCTGACCCATCCTGCTTCAAAGCAAGATCTCTGCCTGGAAAGACCTGCAATAGAGGGGAGCTGGAGCAAAGATTCATTCACAAGCTCCGAGCTCTACTCAGCTGGATACACAAACTACCTGGAGAGAAAAGAAAGCAATAAAGGGGATTAAAGTAGCACCATACAACCCTCGCACAGCAGCCAAGGACAACGTCAATCTGAACAGCAATCAATGGCTTCACACTGACTTCTCTATACTGTCAAAGCAGCAGCACCCCGTGCTACTAACCTGGCAAATTACTTTATCCACTGGCAAGCCCCTTTGAGAAGGAACACATCCATCAAGTTGGGAAGAGTCCAAACAAAAGCTTACAGTCAGCCAAGCAACATGAGCAGGATGAGCTGTTAGATCTCTGTGGCCACAGTCACTGCTCAGGACGCAGTAAAGTTAGCAGTGACTTTGTGCACGAGGTCCCATGCTCCGCAGTGCAAGAATACAACTCGACAGTCATATCACTTCAGTGATGTTATCTGAGGGACCAATACAGGCTGGGTCAGCAGACCAATACTCTGCCCCCATTCGATATTGAGCCATTGGGTTCGAGAAGGCAGGTGGAAGCTCGATTAAAAATTGACCAAGTTGTGAAATGGCTGCACAAAATGCACAAAGCTGACACAACTCCCAATGAAGGGGCTGCATTCCTACTTCCAGTCTGCAACTAGATTACAAATCCTGTGTTGTCAATGTCTCTTTCTCTTTAAACATTGTCTCTGCCTGATGGCCGTTTATACATTCCCATTTGATCTCACTAGCATAAGTTTTCCCTTTAATTAAATATAGTTAGGATTCCATTCCAGTGCATTCATTTTGCCCTCTAATCACTCTCCATCACTATCGACTACTTGCTGCTCTGATAGACTCCAGCAACATAATGTTTATGGTGACGTTTTGCTCCAAGCCAATCACAGACTCTCAGAACTTACTGCACAAAAGACATCCATTTGGCCATCGTGTCCATGCTAAGTGAAGAGCTAACTAACCTAGTGCCACTTCCTTGCTCAGGGCCACTAACCTGCCATCCACAGCACTTCATGAACTCATCCAAAGATGTTGACCTCATCACCCTTCCAGAACTTTGCCAGCTTCTAGAAATTTACTTTTCCCCTTCTCTTCCTTAACTCTTTAATTCCTTTAAATTTGCTGTTTGATCACTTTACTCAGGAAAATAGGACCTTTCTATATTTATTCCATCAAAGCCTTTCAAATTTATACATCTCAGTTTAGCATCCCTCAGCTCTGTCTGTTCCAAATAAAACACACCTAGCCATTTAATCTTTTACATGGCTACAAATTTCTAGTCCTGGCAGCATCCCTGACCCTCTCCAGCACAAGCACATCTTCCCTGTGATGTACCAGAACTGTACCCAATACACAATCTGGCCCTAACCAGTGAAGTACCCCAGCTAGTAGGGAATTTGAACTCAACTGTTGACAAACTTAATTGTTTTTAGTGACCTTTGAGGCAAGGGATCTGACAACTTGATCAGCTCCAACCCAGAACTGACTTTATTCTGAGGTACTTTCAAAACAATTCTCACATGGAAAAGGAGACAGAATAACTGGGGGGGGGGGGGGGGGGTGGAATTAAATGTCACTTTAGTCACTGTGCCCATTTGGAAGATCATTTCTTTTCAAAAATTGCACTTGCTTCCTATTATTGAAAATCTAACAGCCATTTCAGATTAACACTGGTAGTTTCACTGGTTTAGTTAAATACTTATATCACCTATTTAACAGTTATTTTAACTATTTATTTCACAGTGTTCAACCATACAAGGATTCTTCCAGATTTTTTTAATTAAGGTACTAAGATGCTGTCTCTCCACTGTCTATGCCTCTCATAATCTTATAAACCTTGGACTGATTTACTCCTGTGGCCTAGTCCCTTGTGTGTATCAAGACAGAGCAGCAGGTCGCAAGGAATGCCTCGCACATGGTTGGGGAAATGCAGCTGATATCATGAGAAGCATAGACGGTGGAGAGACAGCATCTTTTACCCCAGGGTTGAAAAGTATAATACCAGAATACCAGAGGTTAGAGGTGAGAGGGTGTAGGTTCAAAGGAAATGTGAGGTGTAAGAGTTTTTTTTAATGTACAGAGATAGTAGTAGGGATTTTTATGAGATGCTTAGATAGGGAATGATTGTGAGGGAAATGGAAGAGCATTGTGTAGATAGAAGGGATTAGTTTAGTTGGCCATTTGATTACTAATTTAATTGGGTTGTCATAACATTGAGGGCCAAAGAGCCTGTCCTGTGCTGTACTGTTCTATGTTCTGTTTGCTTTTATTTAGGAGTTCGTTGCCATGACAGTGATGAAGAGCCCATAGAAAACTAATCTTTACTTTGTAATAACTCATTAACAAATGTAATAAATCACTGATACCACTTATGATTGATGGGAAACTGACAACAGCATTCTCAATAGTCAATCTGCTTTGTGTTTCCTGTGTGTGTGTGTGTGTGTGTGTGTGTGTGAGTGTGAGTGTGAGTGTGAGTGTGAGTGTGAGTGTGAGTGTGAGTGTGAGTGTGAGTGTGAGTGTGAGTGTGAGTGTGAGTGTGAGTGTGAGTGTGAGTGTGAGTGTGAGTGTGTGTGTGTGTGTGTGTGTGCGCGCGCGCGTCCTTAACTCCTGGTGGAGTCGTCGGGGTGCCGTCATGACAAGCTTTCTGGTGATTGATCATCGTCTTGGGCATCTGAAACCTGGCGGAGTCCGTCCCTCTCCAGGTTTTTTTACGAGGTCGAGTTGCTAGCTCGACACTCAACCCAGGCACGGATGGAGGGCGTGCAAGGGAGTCGAATCTAAATCTATTTCAGCATTAAGTTCCTGTAAAACCCCAAACGAAGTAATTGAGCACACAGCAGGGACAATGACAAACACGTGTTCCAGTCTGTAACAAACCACCCTCCCTGCAACCGTCACAAAATGGGAAAACGTGGATCTGATCTGCGTACAAGTATGGGATCAAATCCTGTACTGGCAGTGAGTGCTAGTGAACGGACATTGGCTGAGAAGTGGGAATGTTGTCTCAGAGTCTGGTGATCATTGATAAATGGGAAAGCAAATTGCCAAGAGGACACCGAGTCTACAGGGACATAGACAGGGCATGTTTGTGGGGAAACCGTGGCAGATGGGGTTTAGCGTGGGGAAGGCATTCTGGTACAACTGAATGCCAAAACGTTGTTTAAGTGGACTGAGACATTGATGAAAATTAAAAATTGATACCATGGGGATATTTAGAGAGATTGCGGAGACCTCATACAAGAAATACCAGAGGTTAGAATACAGGGGATTAGGTATAAAACTGGGAACACTGGCTTTCTGTGATTGAGAAAAAGCAAGCAGACCTTGTGGGAACAGTGGCGCCACCAGAGCCCGGCTTCAACCCGTGTCAAGTTTACCCTTTCTCCCTATGACCTTCTGTCGGCTCTGGGTCCCTCCCCGCATTCCAGAGAAGAGTGGAGTAGTAGACTAATTGCCCAGTGCATAGCTGAGTGGTAGAAATCCTGGTGGGCTGATAAGAATAAAAATGGAGTTAGTGTTAAGCTGTTGATGCTAGGCATGAATATAGCGGCTGAACAGTCTGAGACCATGCTGTACGACAGATTGAGCTTAGCAGTAAGACAGAGAATGGGAGGTGTGCACACAAATACAAGGATCAGTGGAATTCCTGACACTAAACAACTGTGAATATGCTTGCCAGTGGGAGATGCAGATTTTTGGGCACTGGGACATCCAAAGATCATGAGCCCAGGAAAGAAAATGGAACTGAAGGCAAAATCTTCCATGACAGGGGTTTGCATGCAGTCTTCCTGCTCCTGTTGTACACGTTCTCCCAGTCCCTCACAGCTGTGATCAAGTATATTACGATCAAGGGAAAAGTGTATAAAATCAGCAGCAAAAACAGGCCCTTCAGCCCATCTCTTCCAGGCCTGCACTCAGTCACCCCTTTATTAGGTACCTGCTACATGTTCTTGCTGTTGTAGTCCATCCACTTCAAGGTTCAACAAATTGCACACTCAGAGATGATTCTTCTGAACACCACTGCTGTTTGAGTTACCGTTACCTTGCTGTCAGCTTGAACCAGTCTGGCCATTCTCCGAACTCTCTCATTAACAAGGCATTTTTGCCTGCAGAACTGCCATTTACTAGGTACTTCTTGCTTTCCACACCATTCTTTGTAAACTCTAGAGACTGTTGTGGATCAGCAGTTTTGAGATACTCAAACCACCCACCTGGCACCAACATGGTTAAAGTCTCTTAGATCAGATTACTTCTCCATTCTGATATTTGATGCTTGATCTCAGCCATAAATGCTTAAAGCATGCAGACTTTGTCAAGAGGTTGAGTTGCTATTCAGATCCTCATATACAACAGACTGCAGAGCTGACAGAGAATGGTGCAAAAAACAAAAACCATCCAGTGAGCAGCAGTTCTTGAAGAGAGAGGTCAGAGTAGAGTGACCAGACCACTTCAAGCTGACAGGAAGTAAATTAAATAATGACAAGTTACCACTGTGGTGTTCAGGAGAGCATCTCTGAGCGCACAACACATTGAACTTTGAAGTGGATGGGCTACAGAAGAGCACAAACATACACACACTTTATTAGGTACAGGAGGCGACCGAGTGGACGCTTCAAATAAAGGTAATGCTGTCCGCGTGGTCCAAGCAATGTTGTACAGGGAGATCTGTGCTCCTATATCCCAATGAAGGTAAGCATCCTGTATGCCTTCTTCACCATCTTATCTTTCTGCTCCGCCATCTTCAGGGACCTTTGAACTTTGCCTTACCACTCACAGTACACTGTATGCCCTGTACTTAAATGCATCACCTCATACTCATCAAGATTAAACTCAATCTGCCATGCCCAACTCACCAGCTGATTAATATCATTCAGTAGCCTAACGCTCTCTGACATTATCAACAACATGGCTTGAGCAGCACAGGATAGAGCATTGGGCACTCAGTGGTTGACCCCCTTACCTTGCAGACAGACATCTGATTGGTGGTGAGCGTGCCAGTCTTGTCGGAGCAGATGATTGATGTGCAGCCCAGCGTCTCCACGGAAGGAAGGCTCCTGACAATGGCATTCTTCTTGGCCATGCGTCGGGTACCCAGGGCCAGGCAGGTAGTGATGACAGCAGGCAGCCCCTCAGGAATGGCAGCCACTGCTAAGGCTACTGCAATCTTGAAATAGTAGATGGCACCACGCACCCAGGACCCGCCGTGGACGGGGTCGTTGAAGTGCCCAATGTTGATGACCCACACAGCCACGCAGATGAGAGATATCACCTTGGACAGCTGCTGGCCAAACTCATCAAGCTTCTGCTGGAGAGGAGTCTTCTCACAGCCGGTGGACGCCATCTGGTTGCGAATCTTGCCAATCTCCGTGTTGACCCCTGTGGCCACCACAACACCCAGCGCCTTCCCAGCCGCGATATTGGTTCCCTGAGAGAAACAGCAAGCAAAGGCAAGGTCAGCTGGAAAAATGAATTTAATAAGGCACCTAAATTTAAAAAATATCATTACTATCCACGTGAAATTATGCTTCATGCCACACACATAAAATGTTGGAGGAACTCAGCAGGTCAGGCAGCATCTATGAAGGGAAATGAGCAGTCGATGTTCCAAGCCGGGGCCCTTCATCAAGACTGGGAAGGAAGGGGAAGATTCCAGAATAAGAGGAGGGGGGAACACAAGGTGGCAAGTGATATGCGAGACCAGGTGAAGGGGAAGGTGGGCGGGTGGCTGGGAGAGGGGGAAATAAAAGGAAGGTGATAAGTGGAAGAGTCTAACGACTAATGCTGAGGGGAAGGTAAGGGTGCCATACGACTGGGGGGGAAACAAAAGGGGAAGGCAGCAAAAGGGAAAATGGTGCAGAAGTTGATGTTGATGCCAGCAGGTTGAAGGCTACCAAGATGGAATATGAATTGAAAGAACAGTTGTAAAAAAAGGTCTTGATTGCTGGCCTAAACTTTAAGTAAAACCTTTCATTCCCAATGCATGCCGTCCTGGTCACCCCATTACAGGAAGAATGAGAGGGCTTTGGAGAGGGTACAAAAGAGGTTCACCAAGATGCTGCTTGGATTAGAAGGCATGTGTGAGAAGGAGAGGTTGGACACACACACGAGGTGAATTCTCTGGGACAGCAGAGGCTGTGGGAACATTTGATAGAGGCTTTGTAGATTATGAGAGGTAGATATTCAGAATATTTTTACCAGGATAGAAGTGTCAAATACTAGTGGGCATGGATTTAGTTTAACAGAGATGTGTGGGGCAATGCTTGTTTTTATACAGAGTTCCGGGCACCTGTGACAGTGGTGGAAGCAGATACAATAGAGGCAATTAAGAAGCTTTTGGACGGATGCATGAAAATCCAGGCAGATGAGATTTAAAACAGCATTGTGTTTGGTTCAGACACAAGTGGCTGAAGGCCCTGTTGCTGTTTTGTATTCTCAGCCTCTTCACAGTAGCCATTTCCTTTCCGACTTATTGCAGAACTACACAATTGCTCCAGAGACTATGTTCTTTATAGCAAAGTCAACTACAAAACCCGCAGTGCCAGTCTGACACAACAAACTGATCTCTGCTTTTGTCAGTCTCCTTTAAACCAGCTGGCTATCTATGTTTCTGTTACAAAGATCCTCAATTAATTCCTTTCAGAAAAGCAGTTTCAATTTTCCCAGAAAATAACTTGCCCATACGGTGTCAGAGGATCTCCTCACAAAGCCTGCTCTCACTCTTCACCCTGAATTGAAAAAGCCTTCCATGCACTACATAATAACTGAGAGCTCACAATCTCTCAGAGGTGACAGCCAACCGCCCGAGGGAGCTCACAACCTATCAGAGGTGACAGCCAACCGACCGAGAGAGCTCACAATCTCTCAGAGGTGACAGCCCACCGCCCGAGAGAGCTCACAATCTCCAAGGTGACAGCCCACCGCCCGAGGGAGCTCACAATCTCTCAGAGGTGACAGCCCACCGCCCGAGGGAGCTCACAATCTCTCAGAGGTGACAGCCCACCGCCCGAGGGAGCTCACAATCTCCAATGTGACAGCCCACCGCCCAAGGGAGCTCACAATCTCTCAGAGGTGACAGCCCATCACCCGAGGGAGCTCACAATCTCTCAGAGGTGACAGCCCACCGCCCGAGGGAGCTCACAATCTCTCAGAGGTGACAGCCCACCGCCCGAGGGAGCTCACAATCTCTCAGAGGTGACAGCCCACCGCCCGAGGGAGCTCACAATCTCTCAGAGGTGACAGCCCACCGCCCGAGGGAGCTCACAATCTCCAACGTGACAGCCCACCGCCCGAGGGAGCTCACAATCTCTCAGAGGTGACAGCCCACCGCCCGAGAGAGCTCACAATCGCTCAGAGGTGACAGCCCACCGCCCGAGAGAGCTCACAATCTCTCAGAGGTGACAGCCCACCACCCGAGGGAGCTCACAATCTCTCAGAGGTGACAGCCCACTGCCCGAGGGAGCTCACAATCTCTCAGAGGTGACAGCCCACCGCCCGAGGGAGCTCACAATCTCCAACGTGACAGCCCACCGCCCGAGAGAGCTCACAATCTCTCAGAGGTGACAGCCCACCGCCCGAGGGAGCTCACAATCTCTCAGAGGTGACAGCCCACCACCCGAGAGAGCTCACAATCTCCAAGGTGACAGCCCACTGCCCGAGGGAGCTCACAATCTCTCAGAGGTGACAGCACACCACCCGAGGGAGCTCACAATCTCTCAGAGGTGACAGCCCACCGCCTGAGGGAGCTCACAATCTCTCAGAGGTGACAGCCCACCGCCCGAGGGAGCTCACAATCTCTCAGAGGTGACAGCCCACCGCCCGAGGGAGCTCACAATCTCTCAGAGGTGACAGCCCACCGCCCGAGGGAGCTCACAATCTCTCAGAGGTGATTGCCCACCGCCCGAGGGAGCTCACAATCTCTCAGAGGTGACAGCCCACCGCCCGAGGGAGCTCACAATCTCTCAGAGGTGACGGCCCACCGCCCGAGGGAGCTCACAATCTCCAACTTGACAGCCCACCGCCCGAGGGAGCTCACAATCTCTCAGAGGTGACAGCCCACCGCCCGAGGGAGCTCACAATCTCTCAGAGGTGACAGCCCACCGCCCGAGGGAGCTCACAATCTCTCAGAGGTGACAGCCCACCGCCCGAGGGAGCTCACAATCTCTCAGAGGTGACAGCCCACCCCCCGAGAGAGCTCACAATCTCTCAGAGGTGATCGCCCACCGCCCGAGGGAGCTCACAGTCTCTCAGAGGTGACAGCCCACCGCCCGAGGGAGCTCACAATCTCTCAGAGGTGACGGCCCACCGCCCGAGGGAGCTCACAATCTCTCAGAGGTGACAGCCCACCGCCCGAGGGAGCTCACAATCTCTCAGAGGTGACAGCCCACCCCCCGAGAGAGCTCACAATCTCTCAGAGGTGATCGCCCACCGCCCGAGGGAGCTCACAGTCTCTCAGAGGTGACAGCCCACCGCCCGAGGGAGCTCACAATCTCTCAGAGGTGACAGCCCACCGCCCGAGAGAGCTCACAATCTCTCAGAGGTGACAGCCCACCGCCCGAGAGAGCTCACAATCTCTCAGAGGTGACAGCCCACCGCCCGAGAGAGCTCACAATCTCTCAGAGGTGACAGCCCACCGCCCGAGGGAGCTCACAATCTCTCAGAGGTGACAGCCCACCGCCTGAGGGAGCTCACAATCTCTCAGAGGTGACAGCCCACCCCCCGAGAGAGCTCACAATCTCCAAGGTGACAGCCCACCGCCCGAGGGAGCTCACAATCTCTCAGGTGACAGCACTCCACCCGAGGGAGCTCACAATCTCTCAGAGGTGATCGCCCACCGCCCGAGGGAGCTCACAATCTCTCAGAGGTGACAGCCCACCGCCCGAGGGAGCTCACAAACTCTCAGAGGTGACAGCCCTCCGCCCGAGGGAGCTCACAATCTCTCAGAGGTGACAGCACACCGCCCGAGGGAGCTCACAATCTCTCAGAGGTGACAGCCCACCGCCCGAGGGAGCTCAATCTATCAGAGGTGACAGCCCACCGCCCGAGGGAGCTCACAATCTCTCAGAGGTGACAGCCCACCGCTCGAGGGAGCTCACAATCTCTCAGAGGTGACAGCCCACCCCCTGAGAGAGCTCACAATCTCCAACGTGACAGCCCACCGCCCGAGGGAGCTCACAAACTCTCAGAGGTGACAGCCCACCGCCCGAGGGAGCTCACAATCTCTCAGAGGTGACAGCCCACCGCCCGAGGGAGCTCACAATCTCTCAGAGGTGACAGCCCACCGCCCGAGAGAGCTCACAATCTCTCAGAGGTGACAGCCCACCGCCCGAGAGAGCTCACAATCTCTCAGAGGTGACAGTCCACCGCCCGAGGGAGCTCAGTCTATCAGAGGTGACAGCCAAGTTGTCTACATATTTCACTGTCATAATCTCAACTTCAAACTTTCAGTGTTGAGTTATTCTGCAGCTTATTCCCCCCACATCACTGATGCTTCGGTCAGCAATGAAGGCTCTCCATCTCTGTCTGTCCATACCGTTGCACACAGATGTAGAAGGATCCTTCATGGCTGTTTCCGTAACAATTTTTCTTTAAACCAGTCAGGTTTGTTAGTCCCGAGCTGAATTCCTGAACTTCGTCCATTCTTAGTCAGGCCGCTACCCTTTGAACTGTTTGGCATGGGTGATCCTACCAAGAGACAAAGCACAAGGCCCCAACTCCAGGCTATTGAGGCAGGTAAGCCTACAAGCCCCGTGAACAAGGTAATGGTCCTCCTGGAGGTTCAACTACAAATGTCATTGATAAAATACCTCCACCTGCCAACTTTACCTTTATCAAATTCAACACCTACATTTAAGATGCCACTTGCTCAAGTCCACCAGTTGGTTACATTCTCAAACACCTCCACATTTTCTTCTGCACCCTTCCCTAAGCAGATAGAAAGTGGGAACAATGACGTAAGAACGTCAGATTTGAGCACTAAACCAACTTGATGTGGAACATTTAGATCATAAGACCATAAGACATAGGAGCAGAATTAGGCCATTCAGCCCATCGGGTCTGGTCTGCCATTCCATCCTCGCTGATCCTGGATCAAAGGATACAGATGTAAGGGGATACACTAAATTCTGGTTAATTGGGCCATCAGTTAAATGGAGCAACCACTTATTTGGAACAACTCTTAAAGAACAAAATCTATTCAAGAAAATAGCTGGGATTCCCTCCGTTTATCTGGGACACTATCTTGCTTTATTGGGATAGAAAACTGTTGCCGAAAAATTTCTAACTAGCATTGATCACATGCACTGGTTTGGGTGCAAGACACTACACCACGTTTTGAGTGAACAGTTTTTAAACAGCATCAGGTGCATGTTACATCCACTCTCTCTGCACTAACCCCAACCTCACCATCAGACCCGCAGACAAAGGAGGTGCCGTAGTAGTCTGGTGGTCAAACCTCTACCTCACTGAGGCCAAACAGCAGCTCTCCGACACCTCCTCTTACTTACCTCTGGAACAGGACCCCACCAAAAAACATCAAACCATTGTCTCCCATACCATCACCGCCCTTAACAACCCCGGAGACCTTCCATCCTCAGCCAAAAAACTTTCAATTCTCACACCCTGCACTGCTCGATTTTACCTCCTCCCCAAGATCCAACAAGCCTGACTGTCCCGGTAGACCCATAGTTTCGGTCTGCTCCTGCCCCACTGAACTTGTATCTGCCTACCTGGACTCCATTTTGTCACCCATAGTTCAGTCCCTTCCCACCCACCTACATCTGGGATAGATCCCATGCCCTCCACCTCTTCAATAACTTCCAGTTCCACTTCATTTTCACGATGGATGTCCAATCCTTATACACTTCCATTCCCCATGAAGAAGGCCACAAAGCCCTCCGCTACTTTCTAGACAATCGACCTCACCAGTTCCCCAACACCACCACACTCCTCCAGTTGACAGAACTGGAACTGGTACTCACACTTAATTACTTCTCTTTTGGGTCTTCCCACTGTCTTCAGACCAAAGGGGTAGGTATGGGCATTCACATGGGCCCCAGCTATGCCTGCCTCTTCGTGGGTTATGTGGAACAGTCAATGCTCCAAACCTATATTGGTACTGCTCCCCAATTCGCTACATTGATGACTACATTGGTGCTGCTTCCTGTACCCATGCTGAGCTCGTCAATTTCATCAACTTTGCCTCTAACTTCCACCCAGCCCTCAAGTTCACTTGGTCCATCTCGGACATTTCTCTCCCCTTTCTCGATCTCTCGGTCTCCATTTCTGCAGACATCTTCTATAAACCCACTGACTCTCATAACTACCTCGACTAAACCTCTTCCCACCCTGCCAAATGTAAAAATACTATTCCCTATTCCCAGTTCCTCTGTCTCAGCCGCATCTGCTCCCAGGATGAGGCTTTCCGTTCCAGGACATCTCAAATGTCCTCTTTCTTTAAGGATCATGGTTTCCCTTCTGCCGTCATCAATGATGCCCTCACCCGCATCTCTTCCATTTCCTGCACTTCAGCCCTCACCCCATCGTCCTGTCCCCACAACAGGGACCGTGTACCCCTTGTCCTCACCTACCACCCCACCAGCCTCCGGATCCAGCATATTATCCTCCGCAACTTCTGCCACCTTCAACAGGACCCCACCACCAAGCACATCTTTCTGTCCCTACCCTTCTCCACTTTTTGCAGGGATCGTTCCCACCGCAACTCCCTGGCCTACATGTCCTTCCCCACGGATCTCCCACCTGACACATCCCTACAAGAGTAAGTGCTACACCTGTCCCTACTCCATTCAGGGCTTCAAACAGTCCTTCCATGTGAGGCAACACTTCACTTATGAGTCTGTTGGGGTAATCTATTGCATCCGGTGCTCCCGGTGAGGACTCCTCTACATCGGCGAGACCCAACGCAGATTGGAGGACCACTTCATTGAGCACCTCAGCTCCATCGGCCACAACAGACAAGATCTCCCAGTTGCCACCCACTTCCACTCTGCTTCACATTCCCATTCGGATATGTTCATACATGGCCTCTTCTACTGCCATGATGAGGCCAAACTCAGGTTGGAGGAGCAACACCTCACATACCGTCTGGGTGGTCTCCAGCCCCTTGGTATGAACATTGAATTCTCCAACTTCAGCTAATTCCCTCCCCCTCCCTTCCCCCATCCCAGTTTCCCTCTGCCTCCTCCTCTAGCTGCCTATCACCTCCCTCATGGTTCTGTCTCCTTCTACTACCCATAGTGCTTTCCCCTTACATTCCTTCTTCACCTTTCTGCCAACCCCCTCCCTGCTTCTCCTCCCTTACCCCTTGATCTTTCCCATTACTGGTTTTTCACCAGGTACCTACCAGCCTTCTCCTTCCCACCGTCCCCCCACCTTTATGGGGCCCCTGCTGTCCTGACGAAGGATCTCAGCCCAAAACGTTGACGGCTCATTTCCAGAGATGCTTCCTGACCTGCTGAGTTCCTCCATTTTGTTATACCTGTCCACTTGAGGTTACAGCACACAGGCCACTCTGCAATACAGATCTCTTCCCCAGTTATGGTGCAGAACAGGCTCTTTGAGCTGCACCGCCAGCATTCCCCGACTTAACCCTCGACTAATCAAAGGACAATTTACAATGACCAATTAACCTTGGATTAAGGGGAGGAAACTGAAGGATCCGGAGAAAACACACATTTCATGAGGAGGACATACAGACTCTTTATAGCTGACACTGCCAATGAACTCTGACACCTTAAGTGTCCTGCTAACCACAGTTCTACTCTGGCACCCAAGGGTCTCGGCTTGAAAAGTCAACAGCTGTTCCCTCTTCATAGATGCTACCTGACCTGCTGAGTTCCTTCAGCATTTTGTGTTTGTTACCTATAACACCAGTTATTTTCTTCTGGCCTGTAAGATGGTGAACATAGCCCAGCACATCATACAAACCAATCTACTGTCCTTGGACTCACTTTACACCACACGCTGTTGGAGCAGTGCTGTCAGGGTAATCAAGGACACGACCCATCCAGCCAACACACTTTTTGTCTCTATTCCTTCCAGAAGGTGGTTCAGGAGCTTGAAGATTCATTCGGCCAGATTTGGGAACAGCTTCCTTCCAACTGTGATAAGACTGCTGAACAGACCCTGACCCGGATCTGGGCCGTTCCTTCCAAATATCCAGACCTGACTTGCACTACCTTACTTTCCCTTTTCTATCTTCTAATTATGATTTATAATTTAAAATTTTATTATATTTACTTCGATTTGTACTTCACAGAGCGCGAAGTGCAGAATCAAATATCGCTGTGATGATTGTACTCTCTAGTATCAATTGTTCGGTGACAGTAAGCGTCAGAATTCATTGCTGGGCTAATTTTCAACTCCTAAGGTCTACCTTAATTTCCAACTGTATTTAAACCCCCAGAACAGTGCAAAGCAATTTTTAGAGCCTTGCCTGCAGAAGATAATGAAGAATTATACCCTATTGACAGTGTGAGATGAAATGTGAAAGAATATGCTGAAAATGTACAGATTACACTTGGGAAAAGTTGGCCAAAGAGCCAAAAGAAAATTGTGCTCAACACAAATTGTTCTCCCCATTTCATTGAACTAATCTGCAAATTCCAATTGTTAATAATGCAAAATTGTACCTGACAGCAGAAAGAGATCCTGAGAAATAGCTTTTAACTTTCATCCTAGAAATAACTCCTACCTTTGGTTTCAAAGGCACACTGAACTTCAGGGAAATGTATACAGTATACATCCTGAAATTCTTTTTCTTCGCAACCCTCCATAGAAACAGAAGAGTTCCCCAAAGAATGAAGACAGTTAAATGTTAGAACCTCAAAGCCACCCCCAGCTCCCCCCACTTGTAAACATCAGAAAAGCAACGATCCCCCCCCCCCCACCACCAGGAAAAAAGCATCAGCAACCCCCCCCCCCCCCCCACGCCGAGCTCTCAAATGTGAAGCAGAGCATCAACACGGTTTATACGTACCGAAAACAACATATTCTTCTTGTCCTGGTTTACAGCCCGTGGGTCAGGCACGGGATCATTGTGCTTGATGACAGAGACAGATTCCCCTGGGTATAGAAAGGAGAGACAGAGTGAGGGGACATAGAACACACAGAATGGGGATTCCCAAAGTGAACAGATCTGTCCACCGGTCACATACTGACCAACAGAAGGCTCACTGTAAAGAACCACTGGCAATGAAGGACCGGGTGGGCTAATACTGACACCAACTGGGTGCTCCTGAAAGCTAGTTTGCAAAGGCAGATGATTTTGGAATATCATTTAAGGATCTTTGGTGAGAACACAACGAAGTTACATCTCTATTCAGAAACATTCAGCAACTGATAATTTGATATCTTTTCCCAATCAGAAAAGAAGCAAACATTTAGCTCTGCCCACTGAGCATCTTGCCTCTGGATCCTCGGGATGAATGTAAAGGAAATAAAAGCTGAAAGTTAACGAGTGCGACCACTCGCTTCTAAACTGCAAATGGAGCTACTCACCTGAGGGAAACATCGCTCAGAACAGTTAAACAAATTGACGGAGATTAAGCAGCAAGATCAGTCAATAAAACATCAGACAAGGGCTTCACATTTTTACTCAGCACACTAAATGTTGACTCCAGCGATAAAGGGAAATCGGGCTCTCCAGATTCTTACTGCAAACCTTTATCATGACAGGGCAGTGAGGGCAGCTTGGTAGAGGACTGCTACTGCGTATACTCAGTGTATGGACCATCCATTTGCATATCTCAGTGACCTGCTCGGACTCCTAGTGTGTGCAATTACAAATATCATCTTTATATTGGAAATCCATGGAGTTGGATTTAAGTTTTACCCAGCTAAAAGAGCTAAAGGCATTTATGAGGTTGAAAATGGTGAAAACCATCTTTGCTTCTGCCACTAAATCAAACAGTATTCATGACTGTTGTTCAAAGATTTGTTGCTTGTTCGGGAGGTCCACAACGGTGACTTTACCCTGGCAGAGGGCGGGGAGAGTGCTCGACCGCTGGACTTGTGACATCCTGGTGATCCTTTATCCAATGGATTACTGTAGTTGATTACTTGCTGAAGTACCTCTAGCCAGTGTCCCAGATTAAGCCTGAACAACCCAGTGTCTGTTTAGCGCAAGAGAATACTCTTTATCCACAAATCACAGAGGAACATTTTAACCCTCTTACTTTTTCCCTTTCCAAGTCCAGCTTTTACTTAAAATGAGTGCTTGGCCTTGCCCGAGATAAGAGCAGGTTGACTTGTAGAATTCCTCAGCTATGTTCCAAACAGAAGTCTCAAATGTGGTTCCTGCACCTGATTTCCTGAGCAAGATCACGATCCTCCCCAGCAGCAAAGTTACCACCTTTCAGGTTAACGTCTCTCTTTTCCACATTTGGTTTTGTTAACCAAAAGTTTGTGTTCAGCAAATCATGTATTTGCACTGTGGAAAATGGACACACATTGGCTGACGGGTGAGAGCAGAGGGATAGGGGGATGGGAGCTGCCTCCATCACTGGCAGTTGTGTTTACCTAGGCCTCGGGGGCCAGTGGTTTCACATCCCAGTCTGAAGACAGGCCAACAGCCCAGTTAGGTAAGGGCATCTCCAGTGATTAATTTAATATTTTATTCAACTGATACACAGGCTGAGCCTGTGTGTACTTGTCCAACGTAGTCACCTTTGAGAAGATAGTGGTGAGTTACCTTCTCGAACTGCAGCAATCCTTGATGTTAGGGAGAGTGCTCTAGGCCTCAGGCTCAGTGATGGTGGAGGAAGGGAGATACATTTCCAAGACAAGACGGTGTTGTGGCTTGGAGGGTAACTTCTATGTTTCCATGCTTTTGTTTTAGGTGATTGAAGTGGCGGATTTGCAAGGTACTGTCTAAGGAATTTTGGTGAGATGCTACAGTGTGTCCTGTAATTGGAACAAACTGCTTCCACTGTGGTGTGGGATGGCATGCCTTTCAGTGGGCTGCTGAGCCGAGTGTTGCTGAAGCTACACTCATTCAGGCAAGCTGCGGCTATTCCATCATGTGGACGTGGCCTCACATGGCTGGAGCCTTGTAGATGGTGGACTGGCTTTCTCAGCCTGACCGGCTAGTGCAGCCATTGGTATGAGGTTACTGCAGGTCAGTATCTGGTGAGTGAGTGCTGCTTTGCTGGAGGAGCCGACTAATCTGATTTTTAAAAAAAGAACAAAGCCTTTGATTTTCTCCTTCACAACATACTTCAGAAATGCAAAACAAACGGGAAGAGTCGGCAGTCATTTGCAGAAATTTCATGCAATTCAGCACTCCTGGACCTACGCTGAATCATAGGATGTGACATTCTTTTTTCCACTTACAATGACAAGAAGTGGCTTCCCTCCAGAGCTGCTCGGCCAAGTGCTGTGTCTGCCAATCCATGACCTCACCATGCAGGTGGCATTATTTGGAAACGTGTCTGCTTGGAAAACAGAGGCTGCTATTCCTGAGAAACCACCATCCAAAACCACTAGGAAACTGGAACTGATGGGAACCACAGGACAGGAAGAACTATTCAAGACCTTTATTTTATTAAACACACCAACGGTCTGCAAAATTGTGCCTGCAGCCAGAGCTGGGCTTTTCTATCTGGGTATTGAAAAACATCACTAGCACTTAAACATTTTTGCCAATATTTATATTAATATACTGTAGCTTCTCTGGGGATAGCATGTCTTAGAGACTGGGAAGGTTTTCCAATACAAAAGAGCAGACAGGGCAGGGGTGGGGGACTGCCATATTGTTGCATGCCTAATTACACACTTTTTAAGTGAGCCACTATCTAGTCAGAGCTCACCCTGCTCCTGGTGTCAGGAAGGCGTCAAATATCACATGGAGCGGCACCAACTAAAAAGCCAGCTTGTGCCTCTTGCTGGGGTCTGGAGAAGGGGTGCAGCATACAGATCCCTTTAAGACTCCCAGAGCTGGATGCTTTACTGGGGGTGCTGATTGTATAAAGCGAGGAGCAAGAAGGCTTTTCAAAGAAGATACGTGGTACAAGGTCAGGAATCAAGCCCGGCTGTTAGTTAATGACTGGGCATAAACGGTCAAATTCAAGGAAATCTTCTTTCAATTCCAGGTCCCTTCTTCCATGTTAATGATCCCTGACCCTAGTCAATGCAGAACAACTCAATCACCAGCATCTTCTGCCACCAGTATCCAGCAACCACGAACTCCACTGCAATCTCTCTCATACCCCTCACAGCAGACCAACACGGCAGCCACTTCCAGCAACCACGAACTCCACTGCAATCTCTCTCATACCCCTCACAGCAGACCAACATGGCAGCCACCAGTATCCAGCAACCACGAACTCCACTGCAATCTCTCTCATACCCCTCACAGCCGTCCAACACGGCAGCCACCAGTATCCAGCAACCACGAACTCCACTGCAATCTCTCTCATACCCCTCACAGCAGACCAATACGGCAGCCACCAGTATCCAGCAACCACGAACTCCACTGCAATCTCTCTCATACCCCTCACAGCCATCCAACACGGCAGCCACCAGTATCCAGCAACCACGAACTCCACTGCAATCTCTCTCATACCCCTCACAGCCGTCCAACACGGCAGCCACCAGTATCCAGCAACCACGAACTCCACTGCAATCTCTCTCATACCCCTCACAGCCATCCAACACGGCAGCCACCAGCATCCAGCAACCACGAACTCCACTGCAATCTCTCTCATACCCCTCACAGCCGTCCAACATGGCAGCCACCAGTATCCAGCAACCACGAACTCCACTGCAATCTCTCTCATACCCCTCACAGCCGTCCAACACGGCAGCCACCAGTATCCAGCAACCACGAACTCCACTGCAATCTCTCTCATACCCCTCACAGCCGTCCAACACGGCAGCCACCAGTATCCAGCAACCACGAACTCCACTGCAATCTCTCTCATACCCCTCACAGCAGTCCAACACGGCAGCCACCAGTATCCAGCTTGATGGAAGAAAAAGACTGCATGCGACCAACAGCAACCAAACAGGGAGAGATAACCACTAGGGTCTGGTCAGGGTCTGCAAGCACTAGGGTTAACAGTACCCACACGGGGTGTCTTCCTTGTCACATCCCTCGAATGATCTACAAGCTGAAGAGTGAACTCATTTTGGAACCAACAGGCTACCTGAAAAATGCAGGCCTGTGACATTCTTAGCAGAAGCAGAAATAATATAGGTGTGGCCTTGAATTCTCAAGCTATTAACGAGACTATAGGTCTTTTTATTGAAGCAAGTGTTTTTGTGTGCATGTGCTATGCATTTTATGTTCTGTGCACATTGCAGAACACCTGTTTCTGACTCATTACATAGGGTTGATAACCAGTATTATTTCCATTCTCCTCACTACCTCGCTATCTCCAGATACAAGTACAACTTGACAGAAGTCCGTTGTTAGCTTTACAAACTTGTATTCTGTAACAAAACATTTGGATCCCACCCTATCTGAACTAATGCTATTCCTTACTGTGTGGAATGCTGAACTACGTCACGTGACATGCTTCTTCATTATCATGATCTGGGGTTGGGTGGACAGTGGGAGGGAGGAAGTGGTTTGTTCCTGGAAGGCCACAGCCAATATTTACCCTTCAACCGACACTGTGGTTACTATCTGAATGTTAATCGGATGAACCTTCTGCACAGAAACTAGCTGCCATTGGACATAAACTGGAGAAGCTGCAGTGTGCTTCATGATAAGGAGGCTCTGAAAAGGGGAACAGGAAGACAAGTCCTTGTTTTAAGAAAAATGTACATCTGTCTCTTTGTAGCAGACCTGACTGGAAGAACAGGGATGTGAGGGGTGTATGCAGGACTGGCCTGCACTCACCGCCATTCCCATTCCGCACATTCTCAGGTTGCTGCATATGGGCCCCAGATGCTGCTTTACGAGTTGAGTGTGTGTGAGGTGCTTACGTCCTCCCCTCTGCAATCCTAGGTGTTCCATCTCCCCTTTGGCCAGGGATTCCCATGGGTTATTGGGAATATCACTGATTTTTCTAAGGCTTTAAGGAGATTTTAAATAGTTTCTTCCGGGTAACCTCTTGCCACTACAACCAGAGACTGGCCCTCACCTTGTGGGGCCTGAGACCGCTAGCTGAATGTGACTGGAGAATTGAAACCAAGATTGGTGAGAGAGAGCGAGAGTGTGAGAGCGCGGGAGAGCAGGAGATAGAGATTACAGGGTTGGCGTTAAACTGTAGCCAGAGAGATTGAGAAGATGGCTGGAACAAAGACATATCCTTGCTTGACTGCATCCTGCACTGGATCTACTTAAGATAATGGGTTGCACACCAACATGCAGCAATGTGAAGTGCGGATTAAAGTCAAACAGCTCGTGTATATTGATTATTCCACCAGCTTCATGTATTTGAAGTTCCTGTGACGTGAAGCTAGTGTAATTATGAAGTAAATAGGGCCACAGCCTCACAGTGACCCATATTCAATTCTGACCTCCATTGCCAGCCCTGTGGGGTTTGTGGAAAGCCCTGCTTTCCTCCCTCAATCTCAAAGCCACAGGTGAATAGGCTCACCGGCCATTGTAAATTTCTGTAGTGTATGTGGGTGGGAACTGAGTTGGAAAATAAAACTGATGCAAATTCTGAGAGGACTGTCATGGACAGTGAGCCAAATGGCCACTTTCTACTTTGTGAAAAATATGAAAAAATATATAGGCAATGTTCAATCTCTGTCTACTAGGAGTGGGTCCATACTGTGATTCTGAAGTAGTTCTTCAGCCGTTGGGAGGAGGTGGTCGAGAGAAAAGTAGGGAGAAACTTTTGGAGTTACCATGATTCATTCATGTCCTCATTAAGGCCATTAGCCACTAAACAAGAGCCATCCTGAAGCAAGACCATACTGGACTGTACATTGCAACTCTACAGGAATAACTATGCTGAAGACGTCATGGGGTGGAAGCTGATCCTAGAACTGGATTGGGTCAAGCCCTGTGAAATAGAAACTACATCATGGACCACAGACAGGTCTTGACCCTGAGGCTGCACGACACCAGGAAGGTACTCTAGCTGGCAAGTTAGCTGGCAACAGGAGCCTGATGATAAAAGTTATTGTCACAATTCTATAGCTGCTGCTTTCAATCTCCAGGTGGCCATGACCCCCGATAACCTTAGCTGACGGCTCCTCAGAACAGACGAACAGAAATCAAAACTTGTGTGGGGAGGAAGGTCCTTGCGTTGAGGAGATCAAATTAGTTAAGTGTCACATACACCAGGGTACATTGAAATTTCATGGTTATGTGAAGCTCACAGAGTGTGCACGGTAATTGGAAATACAACAGTAAATACAGAGGTGAGCACAGAACAGAACAGTGTAAAGCTAGCAATGCAAACAGCACGATGCAAAGTGACTGGCAGAAACTTGGAGCAGGTGACAACCCCAATATTGTAGTAGCAATAAGTACAACTTTCTATGATCAATGAATAAAGCGATTCCAGCTGGCTTACTTCGCAGTTTCAATAATGGAAATGACCTGCAGTGTACATTAACAAACCTGGACCTGGCAGAGACAGAATCGAACCAGGATCCTCACCTGTGAGAATTGACTGGTCCACTCGCAGTGTTGTGGATTTGATGCTGATGATCCTGATGTCAGCGGGGACTTTATCACCAACTGAGAAAGAAGAAAGAAAAACACAATCAGACGAAGCCATCTGATCTGTTCCTGCAGCTAGAGATCCATATGCTCCTCCCGATTAACAGCTGTGCCGTCCGTCAGACTCATCATCATCTTGTATGAACTGAAACAGATGTGACCACTCTCAACTTACCTGGATAGGTGGGGCACCAGCTATCAACATCATCCAGACAAAAGCCAGCCTGTGTACCCACCCAGCAACATAACCATTCCCTCCCCTCCCCTCCTGCCCGCCACTGGTGCAGTCATTGTAGAGCTCCCTGTCAACAATCACTGTCTACTCCAACAGGATCTCCTCAACCAGCAACCTCTATCACCCAAGCTGGCCCTGGGGAACACACCATCTGTAGATTTCAGTCTAAGTCACACAACAAACTGATATCAAAATACATTGACGGTCCTTCACCATCAGACCTAAACCCTGGAATTCTCTCCCTGCGGGCTTGGGGAGCACCTTCTCTAGTGCAGCAATGTTTGAGAGACTCACTGCCATCTTGGCCCATATCCTGAAAGAAGACCAAGTCCAATGTTTCAGATCTCCACCTGTCATTTTCCTCCACTCCCCAGCAGAATCTCCCTCAAACCATCTCTCCTTGGACTAGCCATGCCTTTACTGGACTACTGGCATCTCATCGGATGACAGCTCACTCAACCTTTTTCACCAAACTAAAATTCATAATAAAATAATTACAAGAATAATCTGTGAAATGCCTTTTCATTCTTACATTTACATGCCAACAGAAGTGCGTCAGGACAGACAGCAACAGCTAAGGGAGCTGGTCCAGCCACTCCTAACCACTTCACTCTGCAGCTGAATGACTTGCCAATAACGTGCATGAACTCCATCTTGGTTGGACAAAATGGCAGAAGGCAGCAGTTTACGTAAGGCTAAAGAACAAAATATAACCAATTAGCAGTACAATTAATGCCCAGTTCCCAAGAGGAAACATTGCAGAATTCAGTTCACGTGGACTGCACCAAATGGACACTAATAGTAAATTACCAAATGTTCCCTTTTTCAAACTTACTGGCAAAAAAATATTCTCAGGGTTTGCAAGCCCTGCTCACTTCTGCTCAAAAATGAAACCTGAATGACTATGGCCCTCAGATAGCAGGCAACCCTGAGATAACATCAGGGCTGGTGGACTCTGTCAAACATGCAGATAGCCTACATTCGTATATCACTTCTAACACATTTTCCTGCCTGCTATATTTACTTCATGAAATCTGCGCAAGAAATAATACACAAAAATAATTCAAGCTAATGAAAAGGTGAATATACTGAGTTAATGTAAGCCATCAAAAGTAGCATTATCTGGCTTAAACAACACACACAAAATGCCGGAACACAGCAGGCCAGGCAGCATCTATAGGGAGAAGCACTGTTGACGTTTCGGGCAGGGACCCTTCGTGACTGTGGAAAGCAGCCAGTGAGTGAGTGGGCCAGTGAAGGAGTGGAGATCTGAGGCTTTGACAAGAAGAGAGGTTTAGACAAGAAGAGGTGGAGGACGAGCTTCACTCCAAGTGAGGTAAGGCCGGGTAAGTTACTTTCAAAGGAGAAAGTTTCAAAAGTTGAGGCAAGTATTGGGTAGGTCATGGCAGCTGAGATAGGCCCTGTGGTTTGTACATCCTGCAGCATGTGGGAAATCAGGGATAATTTCAGTGTCCCTGACGACTATGTGTGCAGAAAGTGTGTCCAACTGCAGCTTCTGGCAGACAGCCTTGAGCGCCTGGAGATGTGACTGGATTCATACTGGAGCATCCGCGATGCTGAGAAAGTCGTGAATAGCACGTTCAGTGAGTTGGCCACACCGCAGGTAAAGGCTACACAGGCAGAAAGGGAAGGGGTGGATGCTAGATATCATAGCAGTAGGCAGGTAGTGCAGGAGTCCCCTGAGGTCATCTCCCTCCTAAACAGATATACTGTTTTGGATACGGCTGGGGGAGATGTCTCATCAGGGGAAGGGAGCAGCAGCCGAGTTCAATGCACCACGGGTGGCTCTGCGGCACAGGAGGGAAGGAAAAGGAGTGGGTGAGCTAAAGTGATAGGGGATTCAATTGTAAGGGGAATAGATAGGCATTTCTGTGACTCCAGGACAAATGAGACTCCAGGATGGTATGTTGCCTCCCTGGTGCAAGGGTCAAGGATGTCTCTGAGCGGCTGCAGGACATTCTGGAATGGGAGGGTGAACAGCCATTGGTCGTGGTGCACATAGGTACCAACGATATAGGTAAAAAATGGGATGTCCTAAAAGGCGAATTTAGGGATTTAGGAGATAAACTAAAAAGTAGGACCACAAAGGTAATAATCTCTGGATTACTACCAGTGCCATGTGCTAGTCAGAGTAGAAATAGGAGGATATTTCAGATGAATATGTGGCTTGAAAAATGGTGCAAGGGGGAGGGATTCAAATTTCTGGGGCATTGGAACCAGTTCTGGGGGAGGTGGGACTGGTATAAACAGGATGGTCTGCACCTGGGCTGGACTGGAACCAATGTCATAGGGGGAGCGTTTGCTACTGCTGTTTAGGAGGCTTTAAACTAATGTGGCAGGGGGATGGGAACAAGTGCAGAGAGACAGAGGGGTGTAAAATGAGGGTAGAAGCAAAAAGTAGTAAGGTGAAAAGTAAAAGGGGCAGGCAGGCAAATCCAGGGCAAAAAGCAAAAAGAGCCACTTTTCAACATAATTGTATAAGGGCTAAGAGTGTTGTAAAAACAAGCCTAAAGGCTTTGTGTGTCAATGTGAGGAGCGTTCTTAACAAGGCGGATAAATTGAATGTGCAGATAGTTATTAATGAATATGGTATAGTTGGGATCACAGAGACATGGCTCCAGGGTGACCAAGGATGGGAGCTCAACATCCAGGGATATTCAATATTCAGGAGGGATAGACAGGAAAGAAAAGGAGGTGGGGTAGCATTGCTGGTTAGAGAGGAGATTAATGCAATAGAAAGGAAGGACATTAGCCTGGGGGATGTGGAATCGATATGGGTAGAACTGCATAACACTAAGCGGCAGAAAACGCTGGTGGGAGTTGTGTACAGGCCACCTAACAGTAGTAGTGAGGTTGGGGATGGCATTAAACAAGAAATTAGAAATGCATGCAATAAAGGAACAGTAGTTATAATGGGTGACTTCAATCTACATATAGATTGGGTGAACCAAATTGGTAAGGGTGCTGAGGAAGAGGATTCTTGGAATGTATGCAGGATGGTTTTCTGAACCAACATGTCGAGGAACCAACTAGAGAGCAGGCCATTCTAGATTGGGTATTGAGCAATGAGGAAGGGTTAGTTAGCAATCTTGTCATGCGAGGCCCCTTGGGTAAGAGTGACCATAATATGGTGGAATTCTTCATTAAGATGGAGAGTGACATAGTTAATTCAGAAACAAAGGTTCTGAACTTAAAGAAGGGTAACTTTGAAGGTATGAGATGTGAACTAGTTAAGATAGACTGGCAAATGATAACTAAAGAGTTGACGGTGGATATGCAATGGCAAGCATTTAAAGATCGCATGGATGAACTACAACAATTGTTCATCCCAGTTTGGTAAAAGAATAAACCAGGGAAGGTAGTGCACCCGAGGCTGACAAGGGAAATTAGGGATAGTATCAAGTCCAAAGAAGAAACATAAATTAGCAAAAAACAGCGGCACACCTGAGGACTGGGAGAAATTCAGAGACCAGCAGAAGAGGACAAAGGGCTTAATTAGGAAAGGGAAAAAAGATAATGAGAGAAAGCTGGCAGGGAACATAAAAACTGACTGTAAAAGCTTTTATAGAGACGTGAAAAGAAAAAGATTGGTCAAGACAAATGTAGGTCCTTTACAGTCAGAAACAGGTGAATTGATCATAGGGAACAAGGACATGGCAGACCAATTGAATAACTACTTTGGTTCTGTCTTCACTAAGGAGGACATAAATAATCTTCCGGAAATAGTAAGGGACCGAGGGTCTAGTGAGATGGAGGAACTGAGAGAAATACATGTTAGTAGGGAAGTGGTGTTAGGTAAATTGAAGGGATTAAAGGCAGATAAATCCCCAGGGCCAGATGATCTGCATCCCAGAGTGCTTAAGGAAGTAGCCCAAGAAATAGTGGGTGCATTGGTGATAATTTTTCAAAACTCCTTCGATTCTGGACTAATTCCTGAGGATTGGAGGGTGGCTAATGTAACCCCAATTTTTAAAAAAGGAGGGAGAGAAAAACCAGGGAATTATAGACCAGTTAGTCTGACATTGGTGGTGGGGAAAATGCTAGAGTCGGTCATCAAAGATGTGATAACAGCACATTTGAAAACAGGTGAAATCATCGGACAAAGTCAGCATGGATTTGTGAAAGGAAAATCATGTCTGACGAATCTTATAGAATTTTTTGAAGATGTAACTAGTAGAGTGGATAGGGGAGAGCCAGTGGATGTGGTATATTTTGATTTTCAAAAGGCTTTTGACAAGGTCTCACACAGGAGATTAGTGTGCAAACTTAAAGCACACGGTATTGGGGGTATGGTATTGATGTGGATAGAGAATTGGTTGGCAGACAGGAAACAAAGGGTGGGAGTAAATGGGACCTTTTCAGAATGGCAGGCAGTGACTAGTGGGGTACCGCAAGGCTCAGTGCTGGGACCCCAGTTGTTTACAATATATATTAATAATTTAGACAAGGGAATTAAATGCAGCATCTTCAAGTTTGCGGATGACACGAAGCTGGGTGGCGGTGTTAGCTGTGAAGAGGATGCTAAGAGGATGCAGGGTGACTTGGATAGGTTAGGTGAGTGGGCAAATTCATGGCAGATGCAATTTAATGTGGATAAATGTGAGGTTATCCACCTTGGTTGCAAGAACAGGAAAACAGATTATTATCTGAACGGTGGCTGATTAGGAAAAGGGGAGATGCAAAGAGACCTGGGTGTCATTGTGCACCAGTCATTGAAGGTGGGCATGCAGGTACAGCAGGCGGCGAAAAAAGGCAAATGGTATGTTGGCATTCATAGCAAAAGGATTTGAGTACAGGAGCAGGGGCTGCAGTTGTACGAGGCCTTGGTGAGACTGCACCTAGAATATTGTGTGCAGTTTTGGTCCCCTAATCTGAGGAGAGACATTCTTGCCATAGAGGGAGTACAGAGAAGGTTCACCAGATTGATTCCTGGGATGGCAGGACTTTCATATGAAGAAAGACTGGATTGACTAGGCTTATACTCACTGGAATTTAGAAGATTGAGGGGGGATATTATTGAAATGTATAAGATTCTAAAGGGATTGGACAGGCTAGATGCAGGAAGATTGTTTCTGATGTTGGGGAAGTCCAGAACGAGGGGTCACAGTTTAAGGATAAAGAGGAAGCCTTTTAGGACCGAGATGAGGAAAAACTTCTTCACACAGAGAGTGGTGAATCTGTGGAATTCTCTGCCACAGGAAACAGTTGAGGCCGGTTCATTGGCTATATTTAAGGGGAAGTTAGATATGGCCCTTGTGGCTAAAGGGATCGGGGGTATGGAGAGAAAGCAGGTACAGGGTTCTGAGCTGGATGATCAGCCATGATCATATTGAATGGTGGTGTAGGCTCAAAGGGCCGAATGGCCTACTCCTGCACCTATTTTCTATGTTTCTATGAAACGTTGACAGCGCTTCTCCCTACAGATGCTGCCTGGCCTGCTGCGTTCCACCAGCATTTTGTGTGTTGTGGTTGTTTGAATTTCCAGCATCTGCAGATTTTCTTGTGTTTACCAACTGGCTTACTTCAAACTCCCTTGCACATTACAATGACCTAAAAAGAATCCAAAAAAAAGTTTGAGGTCAAAAGCAGGGAGAGGGTCTGTCAGTGAGGGAAATCCCTGGTTGGGGCAAGCCCAAATACAGGCGGAGCAGTGAGGGAAATCCCTGGTCGGGGCGAGCCCAGATACAGGCGAAGCAGTGAGGGAAATCCCTGGTCGGGGCGAGCCCAGATACAGGCGAAGCAGTGAGGGAAATCCCTGGTCGGGGCGAGCCCAGATACAGGCGAAGCAGTGAGGGAAATCCCTGGTCGGGGCGAGCCCAGATACAGGCGGAGCAGTGAGGGAAATCCCTGGTTGGGGCGAGCCCAGATACAGGCGGAGCAGTGAGGGAAATCCCTGGTCGGGGCGAGCCCAGATACAGGCGGAGCAGTGAGGGAAATCCCTGGTCGGGGCGAGCCCAGATACAGGCGGAGCAGTGAGGGAAATCCCTGGTCAGATCAGGATGGGGCCAATTGCTGCCTTGCTCTCGGGGTTGAGAGATTTTGGATGGGGTGTGAGACCTGAAGACTGAGAGGTGGAAAGACATAGGTGTGATTTCAGTGAATGCGGGGGGGAGGGGTATTGGTGGTAGGGTGGGGAGGATTCAGGATCCCAGTGCTGGGTGGGGAACAGTCAGAGGCCCCGAGAAATCACAGTTGTGCAAAGATGCCACTGCAGCCGTCAATGCCCAGTGACGTGTCTCAGATCCACGTGGAGGACATCCCCATCGTTGTCATTTCCTTCTTACATCACATAAGGAGCTTTCAGCCCATCAGTCTATGCCGGCTCATGATACAATCCCATTCCATGCAACTTGCCCATTGAAACCTCACTGATTCTCCTGCCACTGGGGGAGTTTGAAAGTGTAAGTGGGTGGGAAAGAGTGTACACATGCAAACATGACTGATTCTTGCAAATTTGTGACTGGCCCGAGCAGCTGAAGAAATTAATTTCCATCTGCAGTGGAGTATTACATAGATGCAAAGTTGTTGTATACGAATGGGACCCAAGCTAATCAGAATGGCTGGTTCTGGGAACTTCACTAAGACATTTAACACAAGATAGCCTCTCTGACAGAATTCATTTATTTTACTGCAGCCTTCCTCTTTCTATAATATCACATCCACATTTCCCCCATCTCACTGTCTGAGTGAGTTACAATTAAGGGAAAATATGCAGATGCTGGAAATCCAAAGTAACACACACAAAATGCTGGAGGAATGCCCACAGGCCAGGCAGCATCTAGGGAAATGAGTAAAGAGTCGACGTTTCGGGCCGAGACCCTTTCATCAGGCTCAGTTACTGTTGGCTACGTAACAGCATGCCAATTTCATGTCGGGTGGTTACGACTGAAGGAGAAAGAAGCGCCTTTCACTCCGGCTGCCCGTGCTGAACCATGAGCTGAAGGAACAGCGTTGTCTACCAGTCACAACACAGTCCTCTTGCCAAGTGCATGAACACACACTTTTTCTCTTTGGAAACTTGTTTCAACACAACAAGCAATGTTTATGCAAGTGAGGTTTCCTATCACAGTAGGTTCGAAGGATGGAATTCAGCCTGCAAAATCTAAATCATGCATTGTTCTCCTGAAGCAGGTCAGTAAATCCTTCATTACTCATCAACCAGCTAATTGCGCCAACATCTCACTTCCTTGATCTTTAATCACTTTCAACTGAAATTCCCATAAACAGTGAACAAACAGCCACTGTGTGGTAATAGCTGCACAGTATAATGTTTTGTGGAACAGTGCAGACTGCAGACCCAAAGCAGCTGATTTTGTGATTTAAACACAAGTGTTGTTTTGAAATGGGGTGATCAACCACCGGCAAGGTGGTAGATCACCCAGGTAACCTGGCACAGAAACAGGACTGTCTCTGCAATAACCCACGCTGCATGGTTTCCTTGGCAGCAAGCAGGCAAACCAATTGTGGAGACTCAATGTGTACGTAACCTTGGGCTTAGCCAAACCCAAAGAGCAGTGAGCAACGTGGGAGGCTGGGTGCAGCAAGGCAGCTCTCCCACAGACGGCAGGCTAGCTAGCTGCTCAGCTGGTTTGGACACAAATACCAACTGTTAGTCCCACCCTTGATTTTGATACTATAGAATTCTGCTTGTTTACATTGGGAGGAGGATTCCACCCTTAGGGATAAACAATTACATAGCTTCTGTGGCTAGAAAACCACTTTCCAGACTAGTTTCTGGCTGTGAAGGTTTCCCTGGCGACAGAGAAGTTTGTGCCAACCAGCAAAGGACAAACTGGATCAAAGGTTTGTCTGAAACAGTGGGGGAATCTCTTGGGGCAAACACCAGATAACAAAAAAGCCCAGCCCTTCCACCCCCCACTGCAGCTCTGTGGGAAACGGCCTGACCCACCACCATACAGCACATTCCACCACCCCCCCCCCCCCAACCCTGTGCTTCCCCCAGGAGGCAGGAATCAGCAAGCGGAGAAAGTATCTTTCACAGCCTCAAAATACTGCATAGACTAGTGCAGCATTAGGAAACAACATATTTGTGGGTATAGACTGCAGAAGGCATCTTCAGGTTGAAACTCTGTGTGACAGCTTAGTGTCCAGCAGTTAAACCAATGCATGGCCAGGGTCCAGAAGTATTAGATCATGCAGTTGTTAGACATTTTTTTTAAAGAGGCCCAATCTAAACATTTTCAGGGGTTGGTCAATCAAGAAACGTATGGTCATCAGCCCCGATGAAGGGTCTTGGCCTGAAACGTTGACAGTACTCTTTTCCATACATGCTGCCTGGCCTGCTGAGTTCTCTAGCATTTTGTGTGTGTAGCTTGGATTTCCAGCATCTGCAGATTTTCTTGTGTTTGTGGTAAACATTACCAGCCTTTAAATCACACCACCGCAGTTTGTGGGAGTGAATCTCTCCCAGCCTGCGCACACCAGGGTCATCCAATGATATACTATCCTCAAGGAAAGCCCTGGGATAATAGTGAACAGCACAGTGAACTCGACAACCCTGGGATAATGGTGAACAGCACAGTGAGCTCACATTGACAGCCCTGGGATAATGGTGCACAGCACAGTGAGCTCACATTGACAGCCCTGGGATAATGGTGAACAGCACAGTGAGCTCACATTGACAGCCCTGGGATAATGGTGAACAGCACAGTGAGCTCACATTGACAGCCCTGGGATAATGGTGAACAGCACAGTGAGCTCACATTGACAGCCCTGGGATAATGGTGGACAGCACAGTGAGCTCACATTGACAGCCCTGGGATAATGGTGGACAGCACAGTGAGCTCACATTGACAGCCCTGGGATAATGGTGAACAGCACAGTGAGCTCACATTGACAGCCCTGGGATAATGGTGGACAGCACAGTGAGCTCACGCCAACAGCCCTGGGATGATGGTGAACAGCACAGTGAGCTCACGTCGACAGCCCTGGGATAATGGTGCACAGCACAGTGAGCTCACGTCGACAGCCCTGGGATAATGGTGCACAGCACAGTGAGCTCACGTCGACAGCCCTGGGATAATGGTGGACAGCACAGTGAGCTCACGTCGACAGCCCTGGGATGATGGTGAACAGCACAGTGAGCTCACGTCGACAGCCCTGGGATAATGGTGGACAGCACAGTGAGCTCACGTCGACAGCCCTGGGATAATGGTGAACAGCACAGTGAGCTCACGTCGACAGCCCTGGGATAATGGTGGACAGCACAGTGAGCTCACGTCGACAGCCCTGGGATAATGGTGGACAGCACAGTGAGCTCACGTCGACAGCCCTGGGATAATGGTGAACAGCACAGTGAGCTCACGTCGACAGCCCTGGGATAATGGTGGACAGCACAGTGAGCTCACGTCGACAGCCCTGGGATAATGGTGCACAGCACAGTGAGCTCACGTCGACAGCCCTGGGATAATGGTGCACAGCACAGTGAGCTCACGTCGACAGCCCTGGGATAATAGTGAACAGCACAGTGAGCTCATGTCGACAGCCCTGAGATAATAGTGAACAGCACAGTGAGCTCATGTCGACAGCCCTGAGATAATAGTGAACAGCACAGTGAGCTCATGTCGACAGCCCTGAGATAATGGTGAACAGCACAGTGAGCTCATGTCGACAGCCCTGAGATAATAGTGAACAGCACAGTGAGCTCATGTCGACAGCCCTGAGATAATAGTGAACAGCACAGTGAGCTCATGTCGACAGCCCTGAGATAATAGTGAACAGCACAGTGAGCTCATGTCGACAGCCCTGAGATAATAGTGAACAGCACAGTGAGCTCATGTCGACAGCCCTGAGATAATGGTGAACAGCACAGTGAGCTCATGTCGACAGCCCTGAGATAATAGTGAACAGCACAGTGAGCTCACGTTGACAGCCCTGGGATAATAGTGAACAGCACAGTGAGCTCACGTTGACAGCCCTGGGATAATGGTGCACAGCACAGTGAGCTCACGTTGACAGCCCTGGGATAATGGTGCACAGCACAGTGAGCTCACGTTGACAGCCCTGGGATAATGGTGCACAGCACAGTGAGCTCACGTTGACAGCCCTGGGATAATAGTGAACAGCACAGTGAGCTCACGTCGACAGCCCTGGGATAATGGTGAACAGCACAGTGAGCTCACGTCGACAGCCCTGAGATAATGGCGGACAGCACAGTGAACAATGTATTTGAGATGATATTTGTTCAGTCAAGAACATCTCATAATTCTTTTCAATACAGTAGTCATAAAGTAGATTAATGTTGTTTTAGCACCCCATCCAAGAAGGCTTGCATCTCAGATTTATCTACGTGGCCCATTTTACTGTCATTTATGGAGTTTGTTTGCCTGGCGAAGGCACTCCTGAAAAAGTTCAAAATTCAAAACCAACTCAGGTTTGTGACTAAAAGGTGAAGAATGTCCTTATTTTGAAAATGAGTGACTCCCGTAACAGCCCCATTGCAAACCACAGGAAGGTATGCAGAGAAACAGTCAGTATTGACCATTTTCACCATATTCACTCACTGAAATAAACCAGTGACCACTGATATACAACGGACAATAATCTGCCCTGTTACGTTGAGCCACCTACAGGTAACAATGGAAGGTGTAGGTGAATGATAGATGGGTGTACAATCATTGAAAAGTGCTTAAGTCGTGAATACACAGCGCAGTTTAGGGGCTTGAGGTTTGAGTCAGGTGCACAGTGACCAGGAAGCCATGTATTCTTTTTCTCCCAGACTCACCCATTTGGGTGTTACGTTTGCAGAATCATGTTCACACACCCTGTGCGGGGTTCCTTGTTGTCATGGAAATGCTGCTCGCTTACATTCTGCTGCTCAGAGCAGCACATTAGTCTAAAGGTGCAACAACACCAACAGTAGCTCAGGTTTTATAGTCACTGTCCCAGACGACAGACATGCCAACTTCTTCTGCACTTCAGTGCCCGTGACAATGATAAACCGATTCACAAACATGAGACTCTGCAGGCGCTGCAAATCTTGAGCAACACAAAAAAAAATGTTGGAGTAACTCAACATGTCAGGCAGCATCTATGGACTGGAATAAACTCTTGTAAGCCAAGACCATTCATGGTTCCTGACGAGAGGTTATGGCCCGAAACTTCGACTGGTCTATTCTCGCCCATAGTTTGCCTGACCTGTTGAGTTCCTCCAGTATTTGCTGCGTGTTGCCCAGCCTTGGTGACGTAGTGTGGTAAGGGGAAGCAATATCCCATCAGGCTGAGAGGGTCCACTGCCACTGACTCTTCCAAACCAGTCTTCTGCAAGTAGTGCTAGCCAATCCAATTTTGGTGGCAAAATTACAACATGCCCTGGCAAGCAGAGGATACCACTATGACCACAGTGGTCATCTTAACAGCCTGCGGACTTCCATCAGCTGCACTTGGACTTTTAGAGAAGCCCTTGGGGGGGGGGGGGGACTGTTACTAATTTTACAACATTTTAGTGCCACAAGGCAGGACTGAGAAATTACTGGACTAAACCTTCATACTTTCACTCAGTTGCCTCCATCTGTTCAAGACCCAGTCTCCTAGGGTCATGGTGCTCTCCGTCAACCAATGCCAGAGGCATTGACATTCCGTGCCTCACCACACCCAGACAGAGACCCCATCCTCTGCGCTGTTGCAGACCCCAGTCTCCATACCCTATCAACTGACTCAACCCCAGACAGTTCTACAGCCAATTGACTAGATTCTCTGGGCTGTAATTCCCCACCATAATCCAGATCAGAAAGCAGTCTCCACCCAGGCTACTGTGCATGAACGTATGCACATTTCAAAGCAGTGAACGCCAACAAGATTTACAGGATGCATCAATGAACGCTTTGAATTCATTTACCAAACACAGTGATACATGGACTGCCAACATTTCCCATGAAGTGTTAATAAGCAGGTGTGGTGGGTAGCTGTTTCTTTTCTCCTCAAGTCCTCCCCCTTGGCCAGGTTACCAGGTTGATTGACTGCCAATATTTCCAGTGAAGTGTGGATAATCAGGAGTGGCAGGTAGCTGTCTCTTTTCTCCCCACCCTCCCCCTTCAGCCAGGTTACCAGATTGAGTATTCCACGGACCCGTTATTGCAACTTTTTGAGACCAGAAACTCAAGGCATCACTCCCACTTAACCCCGGACCTCAGACCTAGAAAACCACGCTGCTAAAAATACTGAATTGTACACAAAAGGTCTTTTGTCTCCAGCAGTACACTGGAAAAAGAGGCCCTTCCATTCTACCCAAAGGAGATACTCCTTTCCCATCTTACAGTGTACAAATGATGGTGCAGAACCAGTGGTCCCAGCTTCCAGCACTGGGCCACCTAAGGTGGGACTATATCGGGTCGGGTCAGTGCAATACTATACTTGTTCTTCTGGTTGGAGGTTGAAGAGCAGTGCAGGTCAACCTTTACTCTGTCCTTCACCAAAGCAAAGGGAGACAACTTTGCAAAAGGCCCAAGAGCCTGGAGTAGGGTTGGTGGCAGATGCAAGGATGGCTATATGTAGGCAGGGTAAAAAACACAACTGTTCAATCACAATATTGAGATTACAGTAATATTGTAATAATTCTAAACCATTGTCTATTATTTTATAAGCCTTCAGTGAAATTTCCAATTAACTATAATACGCACTTTGTGAATCAACACTTGAGCACTTTCTGTAATTAGTGTTGTGTAGTAATATAATTATGGGATTGATTGCATTAAATGTGCAAAATAAAGTCAACAGCTTCCAGACGTTACGATATTTGTTTTATCTTCTTGTTATGTTGATTCATCAATTCGGGATCCGTATTTTTTATCTGAGTCGGCTCGGGAAGGAAAGAACATCCCTCCTTTCGGCATTGAAAGGAGATGAGAGGAATACACCGTGCACCCATCTTACAAGCCCAAATGCCGCAGAACACAGGACTTTGGGCATGTAGAGAAAAGTAACAAAAAATAATTCTGGGATGCTGGAAATCTGTAAAAAATAAAACAGAAACACTGGAAAAATTCAGGTCAGCAGCATCTACAGGAAGACAAACAGCAAGTGTCTCAGGTTGAAGACCTTCTGTCAGAATCTGCTGAGATTTTCCAGCATTGACCATTTTTTATTTTTGACATGAAGCACTTACCAATGTTTAGCCTGTGAGAAATTGGACCTGGCTTCCATTCACACTGATCACAAAATCATTGTGCCATCTTATTTGTACATGAAATGGAATCTTCAATGTGCACAATGCATACTTGGCGGAAATTAAACCAAATGACTCCTCTTTACAAACTGCGTTAGCAACAAGCTTAGCTCTGGAAAATAGATGTAATCCAATTTCAGGGAAGTTCTTATCGCTCAGCAAGGTCCACGCTTCACAGATGCAGCAGAGGCCTGGGTCAGGTGCAAGGAGGTTCTGGGGAACATTCCTGCCTGGGTAGGGATTTTGGCAGGAAAAGTGCTTTTTCAAGCACACTGAACTCCTGTCACATCTCGTGGGCCTCTGCCTCAGAGTACGCTGTGCAAACATTGTGCTCTACTTTGAGAGTAGTTGCCAGGTATACAGAGCCAGGAGAACTTTGGCCAAGTTGAGTCAGCTGAAAATCCGTCAGAGGACAATAGCCTCTGAGCCAGAAGGGAGTACCTCAAGAGGGTTTGGATCAGCTGTTAAACACAGGGCACATTGGTTTTCTCAGGGATAAAGCTCCAGGGTCCAATCTGAAGAGAAGCTTAGAACAATATGCGTATCAAGCACACTAAACAAATTATTGGGCGATTTGTCTAATTGATCTTTACAGGACCTGGCTGTGGCAGGGCAATGACCACTCAACCCACAACCCATTTACTGTATGTGCTATCATTATGGAAATAGTAGAACTATGCAAGATTCCAACAGGCTAAGTGTTTGGCACCAACATCCTGCTCAGGATTCCAGTGAGTTAAATCCCAACAAAATGATTACCCACGAGACAAGGTAACAGCTCCCAGAGAATCCATCTCAAGCTTTTAGTTCAGATTTGCCCGCAGAAGCAAATGGCACAGTCCTTCACATGTTCAACTGCTTTACAGGTTCATTAAACTTGGGGTCACCCAAGACGATACACCCAGATAGTCTGGAGTAATGGATATTCAGTTAGCTCACTGACAGAGCTCTCTTACCTGCAATTTCCACAATGTCTCCAGGCACAATGTCTCGAGCTTTGATTCGCTGCACGGCCTTCCTGTCCATCCGGTACACCTTGCCCATCTCGGGTTCGTACTCTTTGAGAGCCTCGATGGCATTTTCCGCATTCCTTTCCTGCAAATGTGGACAATGTGTTCACTGGCAGCTAGCAGCACAGGTTAATGGACTGTATCTGCACTGTGCTGACTATACACTGCCTGCCAGGCCACTATCCTTGTAATCCAGGTCACTTCTGAAGGCAGTCTAAAGTCCAGCACACTGGTCTCACACAAAAGTCTCACAGGATAAGGGCCTCAGGCCTTTCCCAAGGGACATTCTGGAATCAATCATTCAGTGTGAGAACTTCTAAGATGAGCAAGTTGCTCTTGAAATTTCTACTATTATATGAGCTTTCTTTTACCTCTCCGTCTAATCTATCATGTCTTTATTTCAGTTCTTTAAATACTATCATTTCTTTTCGTACAGACCAACTTGTGGCTTCTCCTTTCCAGAAGTCACAGCATCCTTGGCTTTTGCCAAAAGGTATAATATGTTGATTCCAATATCAACCTTGTTGATCTTAATTCACATGGACTGAAGTGGCTCTCTCCCTCTGCCAGGGTGATACTCAGCCATCCAAATGCAAACCAGACATGATTCTGTGTCATTCCGGGATAAATTCTGTTTTTCCATTCCAACTCTTTAGAAAACATATGGGTGGTGACTTGTTTTCTTTCAATCTTATTTATCTCTTTTACCGCATTTTAAAAGTCATTAGCTAAAACCCCCTGATCCATCTGGCTGTCAACAACATTCAGACCCTCCGTTCTGAAGGAGTTCATGTTTCCTCATAAAATTCACTGCTTCTCATCTGTGGTCTAATGAAGTTCCGGGAGGTATCGGCCCCATTGCTAATTGTAACTCTATCATGTCACTGAAACTGCATTTCCAATCATGGAATATAAAATGTTTGTCAATTGTCTCGGCAGTTCCGGTTCAAAACTTTGTGGAATACCACTCCCCTGTGTCCACTGGTGTTAGCAGCTATCCTCTGCCCTAGAAGGAGCCGAGTCACTTGCACCCATTCTATCTTCAATTAGGTCATGATACCACAATTTAGCACCATATTTAGCTTATTACCAACACCACAGAAGAAAATCTCTGATTGGAAAATTACACTTGATTCAGAAACTCTCAGAATTTTACTATCCCTTCCATGGAAAATGTTTCCTGACTCCACTAATGAATCATTATCAAGTTTTAAGTTATTTTTAATTTTTCTGCATTCTCCTTTCAGAGGAAACAGGGATTCATCCTGCTGAACCCTTTGCCATGTATCAGACCTCTTTCACCATCTCCTGATCTTCCAAACCGACCGGGTGCACATGCTCAGTTCAAGTCATGGTTCTTTCAATTTAACTCTTAATCCTCAGTATCATTCCAAGGATAACCCGTCCTGCACCAGACCGTCGCTCCCTTACTTACTGGCTCTCCTTTGGTCGAGGTCGACTATGGATGTTGCCATCTACCTTATTGGTGCAGTGCATTGTGTGGCTGACAAGACTAATGCAAGAGGCAGCCCCCCTGTTGAAAAGGTTGCATTTATAAGTGGTGTCATCTCTGCTGGAGATAGTGTTCCTTTCTGAATTTCTTTTGCCTTCTGCTGCTTTCAGGAGTTTTTCCCTCATCTGACTTAAGGTGTTGCTTCAAGGAGCTTCTCCATCTGGTGTGGGTGGCTACAAGCTCCTGCCAGGACTCAATGTTGATGCCCAGCGGCTTCATGCCCCACTTGCATCTATCCTAGTATCGCAGCTGCGGGCGGCCAGCTCACCATAGAGGATGTCTTTTGGATGCAGCCATCCTGCATGGCAGCCAGGGCTGAAGTGGTGACAGCGTTCACTGTAGAGTACAGGTCAGAGTAATGTTCTATCCACCCTCCATCTCTGTCTGTTTACTTCCCCATTGATGGATTAGAGGGGAGTCATCTTGCTCCAGGAGGGGCTGAGGGTATTCTTGACACCATCATTGCCAGTCAGTGCCACATTCTGGATTTCCTCACTGAGCTACATCCAGTACTCTTTGTGGTGCACCAGGCCTCCCTGAGGATCTGTCGGTCCCTCTCCATTGGTTTATATTAGGCTGGGGGGTGGGGGGGTACATGTGGCTTCAGGAATCATCTTACTGGATTTGTCTTTGAAGCATTTGTTTTCAAGGAGTTCTTCCCAAAAGTAGCCAACAGTGTGCTAGAGATGGTATTCTGTTGAAGTTCCCATTTCTCTGCGACAGCTACTGGAAGCTCTGTTCTTTCTCAAAGGACTTGGCAAAATGCTACAGCAGTCTGAGTGAGACATCAATGCGAGGGTCCCCTTCTCGTTCAGCGCGATAGAACTTCTTTGCCTGCAGTCTGATTTTGCAAAACACCAGCGAGTGATCTGTGTCACAGTGGGAATATATGAAAAGCACGCTGCTGATGACGGAGCACCTGACCAGAATCACGACCAGCCAGTGTCTGAGGCAAGGGTGTCTCCATGAAAACTTGTGTTGAAACTTGGTCTGGAAGTAGGAGTTGGTAATAACGATAAGCACAGAACTTCAGCATTCACTGAATGTTTGGCAAGCTGCAGTTTTTAACATTACAGTCACGGGTGGTCAGAACTTAATGCGATACACTCAGTGGGGTCCATCTTGGTATTTCATCTTCCTCGAAAGAAAGACAAATGGTATGTTAACGCTTTTCACCCATCAACCAGTTTAAACCATGAGACACAAACACCTGCATCTCACCGCTCTCCAAGTTATCTCCGGCAATTTCGGATCCAAATGGCTTCAATGTTCTTCGCAAAAACAGGACAGCTCAGTCTTTTAAAGGTGGAGGAGGTGGAATATGCTTTGCGATTAACTCATCAGTTCTGTCTCAGTCCTGCTCACCCAACCTGGAACATCTAGAGGTCAAATGTCACCCATTTTATCAGCCAAGGAAGCTTTCTGCTGTCATTCTGTTGGTGATGTACACTCCACCTCAGGACAGGCAGGCACTGGATACAAAACTGCACACCCTTGTGTCTTCCCTTTCATTGCGGGAGATTTTAACCAGGCCAGCTTGAAGAAGTCTCTGAGCGGCTACCACCAGCATATCACCTGTGGAAGCACAGAAACCACCATCAAGAATGCCTACTGTGCCATTCCATGTCCATACTTCAGGAAGTCCAATCATCTGGCTGTCCTTCCATTCCCAGTGTATAGGCAGAGACTACAAACTGCAATATCAATGGTGAGGACGGGCAAGAGGTGGGGTTGGAGGAGTGCTTACAGGACTGCTTTGAGTTGGTGGACTGAACAATATTCAGCAATTCATCGCCCAGTCTGAATGAATATGCCACAGTTGTCCCTCACTTCATCAAGACCTTTGTGGATCAGTGTGCATCTTCAAAAGCATACTGGACATACCCAAGCCAAAAGCTGTGGATGAACCAGGAGATTTGTAGTCTGCTGAGGGCTAGATCTGTGGCATTCAAGACTGGTAACCCAGGGCTATTCAGGTTCAGTTGTGACTTACAGAAGGCCACGATAAGGATGAAAAAACAATTCTGATTGAGGTCAGAGACAGAATCAGATGCATCTTAGGTCTGGCAGGATTTTCAGGCCATTACCTCCCTCAAAGCAAAATGGCTCTGATGCTTTACTCCCAGACGAGCGTAGCGCCTCTTATGCTCACTGTGAAACGGAGAGTAAAATGATACCTGCGTGAATCCCTGCAGTATCTGGTGATCTCTATCTCAGAGGCTGATATCGGAACATCTTTCAAGAGAGTAAACCCTCGCAAGGCCTCAGGCTCTGATGGTCTACCTGGTAGGACTGTGAAAACCAACTGGTGGGGTGTTCACGGACATCTTCAATCTCTCACTGCGGCAGTCAAAGATCCCTCCTGCTTCAGAAGGGTGACAATTGCACCAGTGCCCAAAAGCAGGGTGAGCTTCTCAATGAATTTCTCCCAGTGGACTCACATCAGTGCTTTGAGAGGTTAGTCATGGCTAGAGTTAGTTCCTGCCCAAGCAAGGACCTGGACCTCCTGCAATTTCCCAATCACCAACATATGTCTACGGCTGATGCAATCTCACTCGGCCTTTGATCACCACAACCACAGCTATACCTATATGAGGCTACTGTTTATTGATTACAGCTCAAAGTTCAACACCATCAGACCTTCCGTACTGATCAACAAGCTCCCAAACCTGGGCCTCTGTAACTGTATCCTCACCAGCAGACCACAGGCTATGTGGATTGGAAATAACATCTCGTCCTTGCTGACAATCAACCCTGGTGCACCTCAGGAATTTGTGCTTAGCCCACTGTCCTGCTTTGTCTATACTCACAATTATGCGGCTAGGCACACATCAAACAGCAGATACAAATTTGCTGACAACACAACTATTATTGCCAGAATTTCAAATGGTGGTGAGGAGGTGTACAGTAGCAAGAAGTATCAGATGGTTGAGTGATGACCTTGCACTCAATGTCAGTAAGACCAAGGAAATGATTATGGACTTCAGGAAAGAAAAGTCAAGGGAGCAGACACTAGTCCTCTTCAAAAGATAAATGGAAAGGGAGAGCAGTTTCAAGTTCCTGGACGTCAACATCTCTGAAGATCTATCTGGGACCCAACATTTAGATGAAGTTACAAGAAAGGCACAACAGCAGCTTTATTTTATTAGGAGTTTTTGGGGACTCGGTCTGAGACACTTGCAAATTTCTACACGTTTGGTGAAGAGCATTCTAACTGGTTGCATCATCATCTGGTACGGACGGGCTACTACACAGGATCAGAAAAAGCTACAGAAAGTTGTAAACTCAGCCAATCCATCATGGGCACTATCTTCCATAGTATCAAGGACACCTTTAAAAGGAGATGCATCAAAAAGGTGGTATCCATCATTAAGGACCCCATCAACCAGGGCATTTCCTCTTCTCATTGCTACCATCAAGGGAAAGGTACAGGAGTCTGAAGACACACCTGCAATGTTTCAGGAACAAGTTCTTCCCCTCCGCCATCACATTTCTGAATGGACATTAAACCCATCAACACTAAATCAGTATTTTTCTGCTCTTTTTTCACTACTTATTTAATATACATGCATAGATGTATATACACAGATAAACATATATGCACTTAAATATACATACAAACCATGTAATTTATAGTTTTTTTTTTGCATTGCAATGTACTGCTGCGGCAAAATAACAAATATCCTGACAATTGCCTGAGATATTAAACTCAATTCTGATTCGTTAACAACATCCTATGATTCATCATTCTTGGAGCAAGCCTAAGCTCTGATTACCATAACTTTGCTTTTGCCTGCAATCGGTACCCCTTCGCATGCTGCTCCCATTTGAAGAGCCAAGTCTGCCAACTTTGTATCTAATTTGGATACATAAGTCTTTCTTCATCATGCACGTCATGACTTTATGTTCTAGGGACCAAACCAGGGAAATATTACAACTCCTTTCTTATTACAACAAGTCCTCTACTTCCCAAACACCCTCAATCTTATAATTGCAAACTCACTTGTAAAAAGCTGCACATTCACTTCTACTAAAAGCAATCACGTTTGTAGACAACTCCCTTATTCATCACATTTCTCACTCGGTCTGCCCGATTCAGTGGTTCCTCTGGATCAGGGGATTTTCAGAAGGCCTTTGACAAGGTGCCACACATGAGGCTGCTTAGCAAGATAAGAGCCCATGGAGTTACAGGGGAGTTACTAGCGAGGGTGTAGCATCGGCTGCTCCGCAGAAAAGAGTGGGAATATAGGGATCTATTCTGGCTGGCTGCCAGTTACCAGTGGAGTTTCACAGGGGTCGATGTTGGGACCGCTGCTTTTTCTGATGTATGTCAATGATTTGGACTATGGGATTAATAGATTTGTGACTAAGTTTGCCAATGATTCAAAGATAGGTGGAGGAGTGGGTAGTGTTGAGGAAAGAGAGCCTGCAGAGAGACTTAGATAGTTTAGGGGAATGGGCAAAGAAGTGGCAAATGAAATACAAGGTTGGAAAGTGTATGGTCATGCACTTTGGTGGAAGAAATAAACAGGCAGACTATTATTTAGATGGGGAGAGAATTCAAAACGCAGAGATGCAAAGGGACTTGGGAAGTCCTTGTGCAAGATACCCTAAAGGTTAACCTCCAGGTTGAGTCGGTGGTGAAGAATGTGAATACAATGTCGGCATTCATTTCTAGAGGTAAAGAATACAAGAGCAGGAATGTGATGTTGAGAGCACACTTGGGAGTATTTTGTGCAGTTTTGGGCTCCTTATTTTAGAAAGGATATACTGACATTGGAGAGGGTTTAGAGAAAATTCAGGAGAATGATTCCAGGAATGAAAGGGTTACTGTATGAGGAACATCTGGCAGCTCTTGGACTATATTCCCTGGAGTTCAAGAGAATGAGGGGGGATCTCATAGAAACATTTTAAACGTTAAAAGGCCTGAACGGATTAGATATGGCAAAGTTATTTTCCATGGTCGGGGATTCTAGGACAAAAGGGCATGACTTCAGGATTGAAGGACATCCTTTTAGAACTGAGATGTGGAGAAATTACTTTAGTCAGAGGGTGGTAAATCTGTGGAATTTGTTGCCGTGAGCGACTGTGGAGGCCAAGTCATTGGGTGTGTTTAAGGCAGAGATAGATAGGTTCTTGATTAGCCAGGGCATCAAAGGGTATGGGGAGAAGGCAGGAGAGTGAGGATGTCTAGAAGAATTGGATCAGCCCATGATTGAATGACAGAGCAGACTCGATGGGCCGAATGGCCCACTTTTGCTCCTATATCTTATGGTCTCCATCCACCACTATACTGTACATCAGTACTTGCCTTCCTTCTGAACTACGGGTTCAATATGTGATTCTTTTTAAATCCAAAAACAGAACTTATAACTTTCCCCAAACCTCCAAATCTAGAAGTAACACAGTTATAATCTGCCCTGGCAGCTTCAGTTATTCTTTGTGTGGAAACCATCGAGTATCTGTTGTTCATTATCTTCTATAATCCCACTTTTTGTTATACTTAATTCAATAAGGTCCTCCCCTTGATTTATCTTTAATGTGCCCCCTCCTGCACACCTCTCCCACTGCTGTGAAAAACAGATGAAGCACACTCAGCATGCTGCCATGTTATTACTAAGACCCTTGTTTATTGGTCCCCATGTTCCCTTTGTCATTCTTCCTCTGATTAGATTTGGAGTTAAAGGTAACGCCAGTTTGTTGCTGGTATGATCGTATCACAAACATTGCTTTAGCCGCTTTCCTACCATTACACTCTGACTATGTGGAAAACTGTAGTTAGTTTTGATATCCACTCACATGCACTAGTAAATCCCCAAACACTAAATTTCATCACATTCTATTTCAACATATTCTGTCCCTTTCTCCCTTGTTACTTTTCCAACATCTGACAGCTTTTGAAAAGTATTAATTGGAGACTGTGCTACAGTCCCTCAGGGCAAGGCTGAGCCCATTCCCTTCAGCCATCTATATGCCTCCTTTCACCTAGTGTCCAAATGTCTAGCTAGGTCATTTAACCCCAGCCTAAATCCTGAAGTAGATTCTACAAACTCCGTCCTTTGGATAAAGAGGTTTTGCACACCAGTCCTTACGATTTTTGGAATTCATTGCCCAGCACAAAGGAAGCTGATGACAAACCACTCTAACCATTTCTAGCAACATGGTTACAACCCAGTTTGCTGGGTCACTTCAGAGGTTAGTTCAAATCGATTACAATACTCTGGGTCTGGACTTCCTCCCAGATGAAATAGCAGGATTTTCCTGATTAACCAGTGGTCATCCCTGGTCTCCAGTCTCACTACTTCCCGCTGTCCCAGTCCTGATGCAGAAACCATTGCTCGTTTCAGACTCAGTCACAGTCTCAGCACAGTCTCAGCACAGTCTCAGAGGGTTAGTTACAAAAAGTAAAATGTTACGTGGAGTTATTATGAAACACTGGTTAGGCCACAGCAACTAAAGTGTTAAGAGCGCTGTATTCCTGGGATTTCCTCCTATTGAAAGTCACTCCTCCCTGCATGTAAACAGAACAAGTAGCTTCCCTGTTTTTCAATCTCCTTCCCCTTGTAACAACCCTGCGGCTAAGTGCAGAATATACATATTTCCAAATTGACTGCACTTCTACATGATTAGTCTTTTATTTTCCAAGCACTACAAGGCCTACTAATTCCCTCTCAAGCTAAACATCACTTCAAGTATTCTATGTGTAGTTTTACAACCCATTCTTTCAATCCGCTAACAGATTCTGAAACCTTCCCTTCTTAGTACTAACTAAATCCTTAACGTGATGTCATAAAGATTTTAGATGATTCCTGATTAGTTTAGTTTATCAGTGAACCAGAATGGTGCCAACTCTGTACCTGTGAAGTGCCAATTCCCACATCCCCCCTGATTTAACAGCCTGTGCAGTGAGCAATTCCTGAGCATTTTAAATTGACAGCGACAAAAGATATAGTTATAGTAGGATCAGAGCAGTCTATTCAGCCCATTATGCAACTCCAAAAATGCAAGGCATGTATCTAGACCAGACTGCACCAGCCCAGGACATGGGGGTGGGTGGGGGAGGGTCTATGTCCTCCTAAAGATTCTCGTGGACAATACACCAGCCCAGGACAGGGAGAGGATCTGTGTCCTCCCAAAGATTCTCGTGGACAGTGTACCAGCCCAGGATGGGGGGGGGGGGGGGGGGGGGGGAGGGTCTGTATCCTCCCAAAACTTCTCATGGACAATGAACCAGCCCAGGACAGGAGGAGGGTCTGAATCTCCCCAAAGATTCTCGTGGACAATGTACCAGCCCAGGACAGGGGGAGGGTCTGTGTCCTCCTAAAGATTCTCGTGGACAATGTACCAGCCCAGGACGGGGGGAGGGTCTGTGTCCTCCTAAAGATTCTCGTGGACAATGTACCAGCCCAAGACAGGGGGAGGGTCTGTGTCCTCCCAAAACTTCTCATGGACAACTAAAACTCTCTCTGCCAAATTTAGGGGCAGAATATTTGAGAGAAACTTCATCTTTTATATCTTGCTGAAAGCTTGCAGATACAAGCCATGCTGAAATGTTTAACAAACAGCCAAAATAGATGATATATTTGTTTTTAAAACATTAGCTCTGTTTACTACCTGATATAGATTCCAGAAGGTTCAAGGATGATGTGAAGCTATTTATAATTCTGAACCTTTGCATCAGTCTAAAGGAATAAGGAGTTTTGTGTATGAGAACCAGTGGGGGTTAGGACACTCTCCGAAGAAAGCCTTCATCCATGGGTTACAATAGCATGATTATTGTGACCTGAAAGACCACAGTGGCCCAGGCCAGATGGTAGGGTCATGGTTAATATTAGATGGCCCAAAGGTGAGGTGGCGCACTGACAATTGTGCAGTTTACGAGTCTAGGGCAGCCCAAGTGCCACCTGGAAGGAGATGAGGTTTGCAGAAATAAGTGGGGGAGGGGGTAGTGAGACGATAAAACAAGGAGATGGGCTAAACAAAGTAACATTGAGTTCTCACCTGCCACACACCAACCAGAGCATTCACAATCAGGATCAGAAGGATCACGAAAGGTTCCACGAAAGCAGTGATGGTTTTCTCTTCCTCAAACCAAGCCAATACCTAGAACGCAAAAAAGCAGCCATGAGCCCTGGATCTTCCCAGATACGGCCATCCACCAACAGGATCAGCAACGGCCCAGTGCACTGATATCAACGGAAGCTCATTGTCAGGGCTTTACCTGAGCAGGTGTGGAGGAAGTCTGCACAATCCTGGCAGAGTGTCTGGTACCTGAAATGTAAACTTTGCTTCTCTTTCCACAGGCTCTACCCGAGCTGCTGAGCGTTTCCAGCAGTTTACAGGATCGCCCCAATTTCCAGTAAGCCCTCACATTAGCCTCAAGATTCGGGGGAGCAGATTTAGGACGGAGGTGAGGAGGAACTGCTTTACTCAGAGGACGGTGAATCGGTGGACGTACAAACAAGCTGGATGAACTCAGCAGGTCGGGCAGCATCCGTTGAAAGGAGCAGTCAACGTTTTGGGTTAAGACCCATCGTCAGGACTAAAGAAGGAGGGGGCAGGGGCCCTATAAAGAAGGTGGGGGGAAGGGCAGAAAACCAATCAGAGGAAAGATCAAGGGGTGGGGGAGGGGAAGCAGGGAGGGGATAGGCAGGAGAGGTGAAGGAGGAGTCTAAGGGGAAAGCACTATGGGTAGTAGAAGAAGGCAGAGTCATGAGAGGTGATAGGCAGCTAGAAGAGGAGGCAGAGTGAAGGTGGGATGGGGGAAGGGAGGGGGATGGAATTACCGGAAGTTGGAGAATTCGATGTTTTTACCAAGGGGTTGGAGTCTACTCAGATGTTGTTCCTCCAACTCCAGCCGAAGTTTGGCCTCATCATAGCAGTAGAGGAGGCCGTGTATGGACATATCCGAATGGGAATGTGAAGCTCAGTTGAAGTGGGTGGCAACCGGGAGATCCTGTCTGCTTTAGGTGCTCGACGAAGTGGTCCCCCAATCTGCGTCGGGTCTCGTCGATGTAAAGGAGGCCGCACCGGATGCAATAGATGACCCCAACAGACTCACAAGTGAAGTGTTGCCTCACCTGGAAGGACTGTTTGGGACCCTGAGAGGAGGTGTAGGGACAGGGATAAGTGCCAGGTGGGAGATCTGTGGGACCAGGCAGTCGCATTCTCATTCATTCTCATTCAGTCCTTCACATTCTCGAATTCATCGAATTCTCCAACTTCCGGTAATTCCCTCCATCTCCCTTCCCCATCCCACCTTCACTCCGTCTCCTCTTCTAGATGCCTATCACCTCTCATGACTCTACCTTCTTCTACTACCCATAGTGCTTTCCCCTTAGATTCCTTCTTCACCTCTCCTGCCAATCCCCTCCCTGCTTCCCCTCCCCCACCCCTTGATCTTTCCTCTGACTGGTTTTCCACCCTCCCCCACCTTCTTTATACGGCCCCTGCCCCCTCCTTCAGTCTTGACGAAGGGTCTCGACCCGAAACATTGACTACTTCTTTCAACCGATGCTGCCCGACCTGCTGAGTTCATCCAGCCTTTTTGTACATCTTGATTTGACCACAGCATCTGCAGTGCACTTTGTGTTTACTATTGGAGAATCTGTGGAATTCTCTGCCCAATGATGCAGTGGAGGCTACCTCAGTAAACATATTTAAGACAATGTTGGATAGATTTTTGCATAGTAGGGGAATTAAGAGTTATGTAGAAAGACAGGTGGGTGGAGACAAAGTCATGGCCAGATCAGCCATGATCTTATTGAATGGCGGAGCAGGCTCATTAGGCCAGATGTCCTACTCCTGCTCCTATTTCTTATGATCTTATGTTGTGATATACCCAGGGCCTGCTTCTCATGAACTGTGATCCCCATCTCAGTGTTGGAATGCCCTCTGTATCCTCTTCCCAGTCGGATACTTTCAAAATCAAACAATTCCAAACAGAATTTCTCAGCTGCACATTCCCAATGAGAATCCCAAGGGAATTGTCCTACTTGTTCCTGATCTACCACAAAATCCAATCACAGAAACATGTCCTAACACTGTGCTGAGAACCAAGTCATGCAAAATCAACAGTGAGAGAAACCATTAAATATTTCACCCCAGTGACCCATCATCACAGCCAGTTGGAATGAATTACATCAGCTCCCTCATCAGATTCAGCCTAATTTCATGGATTATTGATGTACATGATGGCAAGGTCTGCATTTATTGATCATCCCTAACTGCTTTTGAAAAGATGGTGACAAGTCATTATGTCACACTGTTGCAGCTTTAAGATTTAAAGAGTAAGTCATTTGAAATGTAACAGCCACAAAAAGCATAAGCCATTTGGCCTTTCAAGTCTGCATTGGTTCCTACAAGAATGCAGCTGCACCTCTGCCCTTTCCCCACAGCCATGCAACACTTTACCTGCAAGTACCAATTCAATTCTCTTCCGAAAGTCACCAGTGTGCTCCAGGTAATAACTACTCACCACGTTAACGGACTTCTACTCATCTTGGTTATTCTGACCTTTTGTTCTTATGGTTCCCAACCCAAAACAGTTTTCCTGTCTACACCCTGAACTCTTCCTGACCTATAACACACTTCCTGTCAACCAGAATTACTCCCTGTAAGCTGGCGGCATGCTCTGACACAGCTGCCTCTCTGGGTCCAAACAAAGGTGGCATTGTTGATCCTTTCTGCCTTTTTCACATTCACAACACAGGTGGAATGGATATTAAGAACACCAAGTGCAGCAAGTCTACCCCACTAGTAAGTTGCTGGATAACAGTGAAGCTGGACTTGTTGTACACCATCTTGCAGCCTACTTCAGTCATCTAAGGAAGAAGGCATCAGGAGCAGGGCACAGTCCAACGGATGGCGTGGATGATCATCTTGGATGTTTTTGTTGTGATCGCAAGATGCAGGTGGACATTGGTAATGTACAATACTGCGAGTCCGATTCACTGCTTCATTGGTGAGACCGACGGTGGGGGAGCTGCGTGACCTTGGTTGCAGTGCAGACCAGGACCTCATTCATGCCTCTTGGTTGTCTTCGAAGGCTGCCAAAGGAAACGCCGAAGCCGGTTGTGTTCTGCTGGATTGCGTGCTGAGTTGGAGGCTAGCCCCTCCTGTCTGTGCTGCCCTTCAGTGTTCAGTTGGTGAAAGACGAGCTAGATTGTACCCGTCTGCAGCTAACTGCACCGCATGAGGAACTGCTGCAAGCAGTCCTTGCAGAAACATGGCTCCACGACAACATCCATGCGTCATCAATCTACAGGACATGACACTCAGGGACTCAGGCTAAATAATTTTCCTTGATATTTATTTTGTAAGCATGTTTTTCTATAACCATAATTATATATGCTATATGTGCGGTGTGCTGTGTGAGATTGCTGGTTCTGTGTTTTACACCTTGGCCCCGGAGTACTGTAATGCTCTTTTGTTTGGCTGTATTCATGTGTATGGTTGAATGACAATTAAACCTGAACTTGAACCTCTGTCCTGAAGAAAGCACTTCTAGCTTCCTCAGATGTTTCCCATAATCCAGGAGGCCCATTCCTGAAGCCATTCCAGTAAATCAGCTCCGCACCCTCACACCATTCTTGCTCAGAATTGGACAATCCTCTGGCTGCAGCTGTGCTTACATAAAGCTTTAGAAAGTGTTTCACAAAGCTCAACATCAGTTTTGCTTTTACAACTCATCCCTGGAGTCCTTTCTATACCCCTCAGAGCTTTATAGACTCGACCTTGTCCCCTCTTAACCAAAGAGAACAGACCTTAACTTCTCCATTCCGAGCTCCAACAACTTCAATACCCTTTGTACAAGCAAAAACAATGCTCTCAGATGAGCATTTAACTGCTATCGTGTCCACAGGATGAGGAACTTTGAAGAACACTGCAATCATTGGAACTTGAAACAAGGGAACAAAGATTTTGGAAATGTGACTGAAGAGCCAAAAAAAAGTCAACAGTTAAAAAGACAACAAAGACAACAAGAACAGGTACTTTGGATCTGTCTTCACTAGGGAAGACACAAGCAATCTCCCAGATGTAATAGTGGCCAAAGGAAATAGGGTTAAGGATGAACTGAAGGAAATTTATATTAGGCAAGAAACGGTCTTGGATAGACTGTTGAGTCTGAAGGCTGATAAGTCCCCGGGACCTGATGGTCTGCATCCCAGGGTACTTAAAGAGGTGGCTCTAGAAATCATGGACGCATTGGTAATCATTTTCCAATGTTCTATAGATTCAGGAACAGTTCCTGCTGATCGGAGGGTGGCTAATGTTGTCCCACTTTTCAAGAAAGGAGGGAGAAAGAAAACAGGGAATTATAGACCGGTTAGCCTGACGTCAGTGGTGGGAAAGATGCTGGAGTCAATTATAAAAGAGGAAATTACTACACATTTGGATAGCAGTAGAAGGATCAGTCCGAGTCAGCATGGATTTATGAAGGGAAAGTCATGCTTGACTAATCTTCTGGAGTTTTTTGAGGATGTAACTATGAAAATGGACAAGGGAGAGCCAGTGGATGTAGTGTACCGGGACTTCCAGAATGCTCTTGATAAAGTCCCACATAGGAGATTAGTGGGCAAAATTAGGGCACATTGTATTGGGGGCAGAGTACTGACATGGATTGAAAATTGGCAGGCTGACAGGAAACAAAGAGTAGTGATTAATGGGTCCCTTTCGGAATGGCAGGCTGTGACCAGTGGGGTACCGCAAGGTTCGGTGCTGGGACCGCAGCTGTTTACAATATACATTAATGATTTAGATGAAGGGATTAAAAGTAACATTAGCAAATTTGCTGATGACACAAAGCTGGGTGGCAGTGTGAAATGTCAGGAAGATGTTATGAGAATGCAGGGTGACTTGGACAGGTCGGGTGGGCAAATATATGGCAGATGCAGTTTAATGTGGATAAATGTGATGTTATCCATTTTGGTGGCAAGAACAGGAAGGTAGATTACTATCTAAATGGAGTCAAGTTAGGAAAAGGGGAAGTACAACGAGATCTAGGTGTTCTTGTACATCAGTCAATGAAAGCAAGCATGTAGGTACAGCAGGCAGTGAAGAAAGCTAATGGCATGCTGGCTTTTATAACAAGAGGAATTGAGTATAGGAGTAAAGAGGTCCTTCTGCAGCTGTACAGGGCCCTGGTGAGACCCCACCTGGAGTATTGTGTGCAGTTTTGGTCTCCAAATTTGAGGAAGGACATTCTTGCTATTGAGGGAGTGCAGCGTAGGTTCACAAGGTTAATGGTGGGACTGTCATATGTTGAAAGTTTGGAGCAACTGGGCTTGTATACACTGGAATTCAGAAGGATGAGAGGGGATCTGATTGAAACATATAAGATTATTAAGGGATTGCACACACTGGAGGCAGGAAGCATGTTCCCACTGATGGGTGAGTCCAGAACTAGAGGCCACAATTTAAAAATAAGGGGTAGGCCATTTAGAACAGAGATGCGGAAAAACTTTTTCACCCAGAGAGTGGTGGATATGTGGAATGCTCTGCCCCGGAAGGCGGTGGAGGCCAAGTCTCTGGATGCATTCAAGAGAGAGTTAGGTAGAGCTCTTATAGATAGTGGGGTCAAGGGCTATGGGGAGAGGGCAGGAACGGGGTACTGATTGTGGATGATCAGCCATGATCACAGTGAATGGCGGTGCTGGCTAGAAGGGCCAAATGGCCTGCTCCTGCACCTATTGTCTATTGTCAATTCACAATTTGATTATAGGCAAATTAAAACCAATGTGGAAGAGAAACAGATTAAGACAAATAGCCTTCCATATTGAAATAAAAACAACAAAGTCTGAAAACATTCAGCAGGTACTTTCTCACATACTACCTGATCTGCTGAGTGGTTCCAGCTTCTTCTGCTTTGATTCCAGACTTCTAAACATCTGTAATTTTTGTTTTCCTTTTGCTGTTGCACAACATTGGTTGTTAGAAACTCAATGTATACCACGGTCACTCCCCTTTGCAATTCAACATTCTCACACTCAGCCAATGTCCTCATTGGAGCCCTCAGGCTTCTGTGGTTCATCTATCTGGAGATGTGGTGTGTCCCTCAGTGTCCTAGACAATATTCCTCCTTCAAAACTATCAATAAGAAACATTACTCATCTTACTGCTGTGTGTGGGACCTTGCTGGCCTCAAGCCACCTGATTATCAAGTCTTCAAGATTCACTAACTGCAGTGAAATGCTTGAAAAGCAAACAATCCAAGCAAGAACATTGCAATCTTGCTCAATAACATTCTTAGCTTTTGTCATCCAGGCCATGAATTTTTCCTTGTCAATTAGATGCTCAGTTAGTGAAACTTTGCTCTTCCAGTTGTTGATTCATCTCCCCAAAATTTATCTGTTGTGTCAATGCTCATTCCAACACACTACAAATAAAAATCAATCTAGAGACAATGGTACAAGTTCAACAACTACCAAGCAGGCCCAACAACATTTTCATTGCCTCCAATTTTCTCTGGTGGGCAGAGAGGACTTTATTTTATATATATAGGTTGTTTCCAGGGACATATACCGACATAGACTTCAATTGCTATTTGGAGATAACAGGGTGAAAAATGTACTTTGGTCTGTTCAAGACTTTGTTCTTCAAGTACAAGATGCCTGTAAATGAATGCTACAAATTGGTGCACTTGGGATACAGGTGTACATGCAGAGAGATGCACTGAAGCAGATAGCAGATTTGCAGATAATGCAAAGGCTTAATGGGGAAGAAGCTCTGACAACTGAGTCCTGGTCCTGTGCCTTTCAAACTCTGTTTAAGGAGGAAATAGGAGTAATGTTGACAAACTATAAGAGAATGGATTGAATAAATGAGCAATAAATGGAGAGAAAAACAGGACCTAGTATGGTCGTGGTATATGTGATGAAAAAAAATACTTTGAATAAAAAGATGCAAGAACCTTTAATTTCCTGATCACTGTTGGAGGTGAATGGGATTCCTCCAATCATTTTATGAATGGCTAAGATACTGATACCTTTGCTAATCATTCCAGAGCTTTGAAAATCTCTGGCAAATCCAGCATTAATTACCCAACAGAAGGAGGTGAATCACCGAGGTCCTCCTAGTCAAGGTGCTTCCTCAGAAATGTTGAGCTCCAGGCTTGAGATCCAGCAACAGTGAAAGGTAACCAAGTCAGGAAGGTCAGAAAGCCACGTGGAGTAGCTGGGAGCAAGCTAGGTATTGTCGTTGATACACTCCTGGTGAGTGCCACGTACCCCAGCCCAGACAACACACCTGAAGCTCGTGCTTAACTTGGGAGTCCGCACCTTTGACAGTCTGGGTGCTGCTGTGGAAGTGGGTCAATCAGTCAATCTTTTGTAATAGCACCCATTACTGCTACTGTAGGCTGGTAATGGACGTAGTCATTGTGTAGGATAGTAAACAGAACACCAATAAAGCAGGTGCCTCACTCTCTATCATTTGTTATCCACAGCTGACACCTGGCTCGTTGAGTATTTCTAGTTTTTTTCTGGTTTTGTTTCAGAGTTCCTGGAACTACCATGCTTTGCTTCTTTTTTCTGTCCTGGTATGTTTTTTTTAAGTGCTGAAGCTGCACACGCCCGGAAGAACTGAGTATTCTATCATGGTCTCAATTTACAGAACACCTCAGAACCAGAGAAAAGTGAAAAGCAATATGAGTAACGAGGCTTCAGAAGTAGCTGGACAAGTTGAGTGTATGGACAACAACATGGCAGACGGAGTACTGGAAGATTGAGAATTTACCCATTTCAGTAGAAAAACAAATGCCATATACTTTTTTGACGGAGAAATTATGAGAGCAAAGAACAAACTGACCTTTATTGAATGAAGGTCTATATATAAGAGCAGAGGTGGCTTAGGCAGTTATACAGAGCCACAACATGTAGTGTGCACCTTGGTTGTCTCAGTAACTTAACTTTATCCTTGTAAAAGGCAAAGATTCACCTTCCTGGGATGGTGAGTTTGTCATGTGAGGAGAGATTAAATGGGCAATCACTCTATTTGAAGCTCTGAAGGTTAAGGATAGGGCAGATGATAGGAATCTTTTCCCCTTAGAGATGAACAAAACTAGAGGGCAAAGGTTTAAGATGAAGGGAAAGAGACTGAGGGGATCTGAAGGTGCTTTGCTCCACTCAGACCAGTGAGTCACTGAGTGGTGGAAATAGTGTCACTAGCCAGCAGTTCAGAGAACACTGAAAAGGATGTGGGTCAGTGCAGGAAGATGGGAGCAGCAGGGATGGACATTATGGATGTAGACATTATGTAAACATTATGGATGTAGTGGGCTGAACAGCCTGTTGTTTCTGTGCTGCTTAACTCAATTAGTGAGAGGTTAGAAAAGGAGAGACGACTCCATTAAAACTTACACAATTCTTGAGGATTGGCATGGTTGATACATGGGGGGCATTTCCCCTGATTAGAGGGTACAGCAATAGTTTTTTGTATAATGGGAGGATGAATACAGGGCTTTTGTGGAGGACTTTGTCAAATGGAACAAGCTGAATCATCTGCAACTCTACATCAGTAAGACAAAGGAGATGGTAATGGACTTTAGGAAGACTACACCTGCACTGCTCCCTGTTACTATTGATGATGAGGATATGGATGTAGTGAGGATATACAAGTACCTGGGGATGAACCTAGATGACGGACTTGAGTGGAGCACCAACACAGGGGCTGTGTACAAGAAGGGCCAGAGCCACCTCTATTTCCTGAGGAGACTGAGATCCTTTGGAGTATGCAAGCCTCTCCTTCACACGTTCCACCATTCTGTTGTTGCCAGTACAATCTTCTATGTGGTGGTGTGCTGGGGCAATGGCATCAACATGGGTGATGCCAAAAGGCTCAATAAACTGATTAGAAAGACTGGCTCTGTTATAGGAGTCAGACTGGACACACCGGATCCGGGCTGTGGTAGAACAAAGGATCCTCTGGAAAATCCTGACAATTCTGGACAATATTTTTCACTCTCGGCATGTCACCTTGGCTGAACAGAGGAGCACTTTTAGTAATAGACCAAGACAACTCTGCTGCTCCAAAGGGCTCTATGAGGTCATTCTTACCCTTGACCATTAAGCTCTGTAACGAGTCAACCTATAGCTGGGGGAATTGATGGCCCCTCCTGTTAGACTGTTTGAGGCAACTTATCCTTTCTTCTCTTCCAATATTTGTATATTTATGCACTTGTAATGTTACAGTAATTTCCTTTGGGAACAATTAAGTATCTGAAAATCTATCTACAAAGCAGGGACATGGTTTCACAACAATGAGTACAAAACATAGCAGAGAGAGAGGAGGGAATGTTACTCCTCTGAGGGCAATAAATCTTCGGAAATCTCTAGCCTGGAAGGCTTTGGAGGCTCAGACATCAACCGAGAAAAACAGAGCTGGACAGACATCTCTGTCTGTGCACTGAAGGGATGGGGGGCAGACCTGGAAACGGGGCTACAGGAAGCCTTTGGATTGGACAAGACTGGCCCACACCCAAGGATACGCTCAGCTCAGTTACAAGCTTCTCCTGACCCGTGTTCAGAATCATGTAAAACAACCACTTCTATCCTCTCCCAGCACTACCTACATTCTACCAACAACTCCCTACGTAGTCGGGGCAGCGGGGTAGAACTTCCTTCTGGCCATGGTAAGTGGCCAGAGAGGGAAGAGGAAGAAAGGTCTTGAGTAGACAGCAGTTGCAGAGAAGGTGAAGAGCAAGGAAGGCTCCTGGCCCAAAGATCAGAACAGGCTAGGAGGGCTACCAGACTCCGAGATCACACATGGCCAGGGAAGCAGGCAGAATATAAGAACAAGGAAAGTTATCAGCCAAAGGTTCTGCAAACACAGGACTTCCTCAGCTGAGCTCTAAATCGAAAGAACTCTCAGACTGGTCAGCTCTGCTCAATCTGGTTTGCTGCCCTGTTTAATGGCCAAGAACTCCCTGACTGCATCAGAGAACAGTTCTGCACAGTTAACGCCCTGACTGCAGGAAGTGACAGTATAGCATGGCCTGTGATGGGAAAATGCCTGACTGCAGGAAGTGACAGTTTAGCACAGTGTGTGATGGGTTAATTCCTTGACTGCAGGAAGTGACAGTGCAGCGCTGTGTGTGATGGGTTAATTCCCTGACTGCAGGAAGTGACAGTTTAGCAGTGTGCGATGGGTTAATTTCCTGACTGCAGGAAGTGACAGTTTAGCACAGTGTGTGATGGGTTAATTCTCTGACTGCAGGAGTTAACAGTTTAGCAGTGTGCGATGGGTTAATTCCCTGAATGCAGGAGGTGACAGTGTAGCACAGCGTGTGATGGGTTAATTTGCTGAATACAGGAAGTGACAGTGCAGCATGGCCTGTGAGGGGTTAACTCCAGCCATGTGCCATCTCCACCTCAGTTTCCATAGATGCCACAAATGCTGCTCTGCTCAGATTTGCATGTTGCTTTATTGAGCCTAAATTTGCATAAAGGCAAAGTCACGCAACTAAGAACCATCTACATTGTCACAGCAACCAAGGGCTGCCACTTCACCGAAAGGAAATATGCTCTCACTGTGACGGGCTGCACACAATACCTCCCCCTTCTCTCCCCTCAGATGATACATCACCTCCCTCCTGCATCCCCTCCCAGCAAGCAGTCAAACAAATGTCACGACGAAGAGACCCATATACTGCTGATCAAAGGCAAATACATGCAGATCTACCTTGCTTTTCATCAATTTGCTTCTCATTTTTGTTTAACAAATCCAGCACTGATACAGATCTTATTCCAGTTCAGCATGTATTATTTCAACAGCTTGCATCACCTCTTAACCCAGTGAAGGGTTCCAGCTCAACACATCTGAAAGTAAAGCAAACTTTTCACTGCAGGGTCTGGCTGCAGGAGTTGACACACTTGACCTAAATGGCTAGACTGCTGACAGAACATACAATTGTAGGAAAGGGTATTACAGTAACACACTATGCCAAGACCCTGCACAAAATTGCCCATCCTAATTGGGGACAGGCTTCCAAACCTGCCCATTGTAACAAATTTGCATTTAGAACTCTTTACACTGCCAAAGTGCCACAAAGAGAATTGCTAATTCAAACAGCTCAGAAACCATTGACCAAGCAAACTTGTCTAATGGAATTAGCTGCTGGCATGGGTGGGGATGGGAAGTGGCAGCAGAGGAAACATGTGACATTACCTCGCTCTTTCCTCATCCCCTAAAACTCTGCTGAAGTGAAACCTCCATTGCCCAGCCACTGCTGGCCTGAACTACCCCGTGCTGGGTCACCCTTTGCCATGTTTTGGCTTGGCCTTCCAAACAACAAGCTGCAGTCTCATTGCAATTGCAACATCGGGACAAGGAGCGCAGTTGCCTGAAAGGCCATGGGCAGTTTGAGTGGAGACTCTAAAGGCGGAGGTTCGGAGGGAGTGGTGTGGTTCAGAAGTGGTGATTCACTACTTGGCTCAACAACAGTTAAAAACAGGTAGCTGACCTTGTTCGATTCTTAGCTCTACAAACTGAGCACAGAGATTGCTAATGTCCAGAACCCCTCCCAGCACCACAAAATGAGGTGTTCTCCAAGTGCACCCACAATGGAGGTGAGATTAAGAAGCCACCTCAAATATAAAACATAAAGTTCTGCCCATGATTACCCTCCTGGCTTCACATCTCTTTGGCGGGTGCAGTTCAGTAACCTGGGCATCAGACCTAACCAGTGGAAGACCTTCCCCTAAGGAAGGTGACTCCCCATCATTGTTTAAATGACTGGGTACAGGCAACACACCAACGTCCACATCCCCAGTAATAATCCTGGAAGAAGCTTCCTTCAGTGTCCATTCTGATGTGGTGCTCATTGACCATCAGAATTCTGATGGCAGGGAGGAAGATACTGCTCCTTAGCCACTGAGAGAGGGTCTTCGGGCTCTTGTGCTACCTCCCCAATAGTAGTAACAGAAGATGGCATTTCCCAGATGTTGAGAGTCCTTGGTGATGGATGCTGCCTTCGAGGCACCTGCTCTTAAAGATTGAACTCACTGATGTGGATTGTTGGGCCTGTGACGAAGCTGCCTGAGTATACAGCCCTCTGCAGCCTCTTACGATCCTGTACACTGGAGCCTCCACATCAAGCTGCTATGCAACCAGTCAGAATGCTTTCCACCGTATAGCTAAAGAAATTTGCAAGAGGTCTTTGGTGTCATTCCAAATTCCCTCAAGCCAAGTAGAGCCACTGCTGTGCCATCTTTGTGTTGGCCCAGGACAGAGCCCTCAATGAGGATGTGTGAGTTCTCCTGACTTCCCCTTCCTGAATCCACAATCAATTCCTTGGCCTTCTTGATGTTGAGTGAGAGGCTGTTGCAACCTCACCATTCACTGCTATTTATGAAGGTGAAGTTGATAAGCCAACATGTAATCCACAGAATTGTACATCTCAAGGACTGAACTTCAAACAAGGTCATGAATATCACCTTAATAAATGACTGCCAAACACCAGATGGATACTGGAAGCATTAGCAGATTCCTTCTGTGAAGTTGTACATAGTAACAGACTTAAACAAAGCACAATTACATCACATCTCTAGCGGCAAAATCCAGTCATGTTCACTGACTTCCACAGGACTCCAATCTAGTGATGGAGATGAAAGAATCCAAATGCCAACAGTTAAAATACTGGACAAACACAATTGTAACAGATCCAAACAAGGAAACCATTGCACATAGGAATGAGTAAGGCACACAGCCTGTTCCACCATTTAATAACAACAGGCTATTCGACTGTAACCTCAATTCCACATTCCCATCCATGTGCAGTAACCTAACCAAGAATCCACCTATGCCTTAACAATATTCATCAGCTTTCTTTCTCTGAGGGTGTGAGAGCAGAGTTCCAAAGACTCACAACCAGTGATAAAGCTTAATTTCATCCGTGTCTTAAATGGGTCACCTCTTAGTTCTAGATTCTCCCACAAAAGGAAAGAGCCTCTTCACATCCACCATTTGAAGATTCCTCAGGATCTTGTATGCCTCAATCAACTCCCTTCTCATTCTAGCAGATACAAGCTTGTCCAACCTTTCCTCATAATACAACACATCCTTTCCAGCCTTTTGTCTAATCAACACCCTGAACTGCTTTTCATGCATTAAAACATTTCCTTAAATAGGGAGACCAATACCATGCACGTCACTCTAGATATGATCTTACCAATGCTCTCTAACTGAAACACAACCTTCCTACTTCAGGATTCAAGTCCCCAGCAATAAACAAATTCTGTTAGCTATCCTAATTACTTGCTGTTCCTGCATTGCCTTTAGAGTCACAGACCAAGACACCTGTATCTCGGGGGTTCTGCAATCTCTCATCATTTACATAGAAATGCTTTATATTATTTTCTGGCCAATGTGGACAATTTCACATTTTCTCTACACCATATTCCATTTACCAGATCTTTTCCCACTCTGTCACCTCTGTGTCCTTTTGCAGCCTCCTCAATCCCTCTTTCCCAACTTTATTTTTTTGCTGTAAGTACATTAAGCAATTGTACAATGGTTGGCGTGGTAGCTTAGCCGTTAGCGTAACATCACTGCAGGCAAGCGACCTCGGCTTCATTCTGCTGCTCTCTGTAAAGAGTTTGTACATTATTCCTGTGACTGCATGCAGTTCCTCTGGATGCTCTAGTTTTCTCCAACATTCCAAAGACACATGGGTAGATAGGTTAATTAATCACATGAGCGTAACTGGGTGATGTGGTTTCACTGAATTGGGAGCTATATAATTTGGTGATAGCATGCTGTACGTCCAAGTAAATAAATATCTTCTACCACTTTCTGTTAACCAGCTAATCTTCCGAATGCCACCTCCCACACCATGAGCCATTACTATTATCTACATTTCCCCTACACAGTGACATTTCATTCTGTTATTGCTACCCCAAGGTAGTCATGTGATGAAATGATCTGCATCTATGGCTTGCAAAATAAAGTTTTTAACAGTATATCACCATGTGATAATAGCAAACCAATTTACCAATACTGCCTTTGATGCAGCACCAGGCCAAGTTCCTTCTGGAAATCTCAATCCATCTATCCATTCCCCCTTTAGTCACAGCATGTTAGTTCATCAAAGAACTCCAGTAGACTGGTCAAATAAAGTTTCACCTTCATGAAACCCTGCCATAACATCTTTTAATTATAACGTCTGTCAATTTCCTCGTGGTTGATGTTGAGCCAACTTACAAGATAAATCATTGTTAACTAAAGGCCTGAAGGAACTCTAGCAGGAGTCACCAGGTCCAAATCACTCAGTGCTGGATGCAAGAATGCATTCGATATTAGTGGCAGGACAGACACTAGTGAGGCACGTTACTAACCAAGGGGAGAGAATGAAGATTACACCTCTTGTCTATCACGTCCAGGTAGAGAACAGGCCACCTGTTTTTGGACCATTGTGGCTTCTGTTCTGTACTCCCAATTGCAGTCAATGCCCACACAGCCATGGAAGTTCTGTGAGGAGAGCGTATGGGAAGAAGCTCTGACAACTGCTGGGGCTCTGGTTTACCTAGAATATTCTCCAACACGATGCCTGTCAAAGAGGCAGCGTTTTCTGCAGGTTTGAAGATAGGAGTAGTAACACTGAGCTGATGTTGCAACACTGAGGGAAGAGCCTGAGTAAGGCACAGCTGCCTCTTCCTCACACACAGACAATATCTGACAGCAATCACCAGCTCGTCCATTAATGGGGAGGGAGAAGAGGATGGCGCGGCAGTATTAGGAAACAGGGCTCAACAGACAGTGAATTAGCTGAACTTAGAGATAACTTTCATGAAGCCCACAAAAGCCAGAATAAGAGCAGTCCAGGCAGTACCCAATGCTCTGTTATCACACCACCTAATCAATTGTTTGAGACAAATATAGTTTATTAACAGAAGTGAAAGATAACAATAGCACTTACTGTGCAAAACAGCCTCCTCTAGGCTCTTGAACTTTACAATGCAAAATTATTCAAACATTTTTTGAATACATGGGCTAAATGGTTACCCCAGTTGAAACAAGCATTATCCTAGCGGAGGAAGGTAACAAACAGGTCTTTCTAATAATCCTTGCAGACAAAAATGCTGTTGACCCTCCATGTCCTTCAGCCACTTGAGGAGTGCAGGTGAGTTATGAAGTGGGGAGATGCGGCAAGATTCACAGTAGGGTAGCAATTAATGCAACACATCAGCTAATCAGCAAACAGGGCTCATTTCTCGCCACTGTCAATAAGGGGTTGGGATGTTCTCCCTGTGACTGTAAGGGGTTCCTCCAGCTGCTGCAATTTCCTCCCACATTCCAAAGGCATACAGGTTAGTAGGGTCATTGTGCGGCACTGGTAAGTATGTTACTGTGCTGTATCTCTAAATAAAAAATAAATTAAATTGATTCCACGCACACACACAGATGTTTTCAGCGATGTTGCTGGGGGTATGAACTGTGGCCAAACGGCACAGCGGTTAGGGCTGCTGTCTCAAAGTGCCAAGAATCCTCGCCTCCGGTGCTGCCAGCGTGAAGAGTTCACATTTTCTCTGTCTGCCCACCACACACATGTTGGCTGGTGTGTCCACTGGCTTCAACATAGTGTGTGGTGAGTGGTAGGGTCTGAAGGAGCCAGTGGGGTGAGTGCCAGATTGCAGTGAATGGGTGGTTATTGGCTGGCACCGGTTTAGTGGGCTGAATGAGCTATGTCTCTATGCAAAGCCATCCCATCTCTTTGAAAAGTGCCATAGAACTTTAAATTCACCCAAGTGGAGAAGCCTTTGTCTTAATCCCATCAGTAAGACTGATAGTGTAAGGAGGCTTGGTATGTCACTACCGACATTCGACATTCTACAGATGCACCATGGAGAGCATTCTGACTGGTTACATCACTGTCTGGTACGGGGGCAGTATTGCAAACTCCGCCAGCTTCATCACAGGCACTAGCCTCCCCAGCATCGATAATATCTTCAAAAGGTGATGCCCTAAGGCAGCATCCATCATGAAGGACCTAACCATCCAGCCACGCCCTCTTCTCATTTCTACCATCAGGGAGATGGTTCAGGAGTCTCAACACACACACACTCAAAACTTTAGCAACAGAGTATCAGCTCTACCATTTGCTTTCTGAGTTTTATGACCACTACCTCACAATTTTGCTCTCTTTATGCACTATTTTCTTTCTATATTCTTATTGTAATTTATAGTAGTGTCAGACGTGCACCATACTGCTGCTTGCCACACACAAATTTCACGACACGTAGTGATAATAGTCCTGATTCTGACAACGTCTCTGACGGTCTGACGCTCAGTCTCTGAAAAAGAACTGAGAGCTCAGTGTGAAATGCATCCGTACAGGATCTGGCGTTGAAGTGAAAGGGACGAATCAGATCTGGGCTGATAATTCTGCTGTTTAGAAAGTGCCAAGCTCATTTCATACATGACCTTCATCATTAGTAGTTGTTCATCACATTAGCCCTGACTGACGGGACAATGCATCACTACACAAGGGAACAGTAACCGTGCACCAATCACCTTCTAACTGTGCTTCTGTCCTCACAACCTGGCCCGCAAGCCTTCAGGGTCAGGGCAGCTTTGTGATGCATGGCACCAGAATTCAAACTGCTCGAGGCATGCTCAAACCAACACTGAGCTAAACCAAAACCTCCCTTCATTCCTCAGCCCTGTGAATAGGTGAGAGAATCCCATTTAACATTTAATGATGTGTGTACATGGACACCCATACCATCCTGCAGCCACTCATCTCCCAGTTGAACTGTACTCTTGAATCCCAAGCTGATGTCATTGCACCCACCCTGAATTCCATCTGTGGCCAAGATGGCCACTCTGTCCATCATACCCACCCACCCCCCAAATCATCCTTCTGCCTCTCAATACACGAGGACTCCCAATTTCTGATTCCAGGGCAGGGATGGCAGGCTGGACAACAACCAAGCCACTGCAGGAAATCCAAAAGAGCATTAGAAACACTCCAATGGAGGATCATGTCAACTGAAAGACGGGTTGTTTTTCCTTTCTTGATGGGTGTTGTCCAAGCTGTTAGATATTTGCCATAGTTTCTGATCCACCTCAGGAGATCTCTCAGGTTTAGGGAAAGGTGGGATGGCAAATGGGCTGGGGAACTGGAGGACAATATTAATTTCAGCAGTGATTACACTTAATTATCAGTATAACAAAGCATGAACCATGAATCAGGTTATGACAAAGGTCATAGCTCTTACAAACAATGGAGGGAAAAATGTGGATTGGTGTGGTCTCCACAGGTAGATGGCACAAATACAGAAGGGTTACTAAACAAAGAAGCTGAGGAATTCTTTGGGAGGGTGTGGTGTGGATATGGAAATCACTGCCATCTGGAGCAGTCAGATCCGATAGCATTGATGTGGTCATGAGGAAGCTTGGCATACAATGAGTTATGCAGTAATAAGGAGCAGTGTGGGCAGAGACACAAGGAGGGGCACCTCACTGATTACAGGTCACCACTGCAGAAACACTTTTTGACCACAGCTCCGTAAAAGCTTTACAATACTGCCCTCAGTGTGCACAGTGGCTATCAACTCTTACATTGCTAATGCATTATGTGGGGTAATGAGAAGAGATGGGGATCAGGACTAAAGAACGAAATGCGATGAAAAGATGGGGCAAGGAGAGATCTTTTTAGTGAAAGACATTCTATTTTTGGGTGATAATTTGTTTCTTGGCCTGATTCATCTATGTCTACTACCATCCCCAGCAGTGAATTCCATACATTTACCACACACAGCAACAAGAACTACCTCGGAGATTCCCCCTATACACCCCTCCAAATACCTTAAGGTTACGAGCCCCCGTAATCAGCATTTCCACCATGGGAAAAAGTAGTCTCTGGCTGTCTACTCTTTGTATGCCTCTTATCTTGTATATTTCTATCGTCAGCTGTCATCCTCCTCCTCTTCAAAGACAAAAGCCCAAGCTTCCATAACCAATCCTCACAAGACTTGTTCTCTAACCCAGGCAGCATCTCCTCTAAAGCTAACACATCCTTCCAATATTGAGGTGACTAGAACTGAGCACAATACTCCAAGTATGGTCTAACCAGAGTTTTGTAGAGCCGCAACATTACCTTGGGGTACTGAGTTCAAGAGCCACAACTAATGAAGGCCAACACACCATGCACCTTCGCCAAAATCCAATCAACTTGTGCTACAACTTTGAGGGATCTATACACGTGGACCCCCGAGATCCCTCTGTTCCTACACACTGCTAATAATGCTGTCATTAACCCTGTGCTGTGCCTTCAAGCTCAACCTTCTAAAGTGAACCACATCACATTTCTCCAGATTGAACTCCATCTGCCTCTATCAGCTCTACACTCTGTCAATGTCCTATCATAACCTAGGAAAAACTTCAACACCACCAACCTCCATGTCATCTGCAAACAGTGAGCCTTTGTACAGAGAGGTATATTATTTGCATACCCGCAACTATATGCACAATGCTCCAGTTATCAGTCAATTTGCTCCTGTTGCTGTACTCAGTGAGCTCACCTATGGTCAATTAGGTAAATGCACTGCCTACCAATCACCAGCAAGACCCAGAGCTGCTGGTGACATTTGTTTACATTAGTGCTTCTGACTTGGAGCTGAACAGTATCTTTGATTTGGAACAATTGATGTCTATTTGGGAGGAGATATAGGAAAACAATGCACGTGGGTACATTGCATTCACAGGGTAACAGCCAGCTAATGTCAATGACCCAAATTCCTACATAGACATATATCTTTCACCACCTATCAAACTGTCCAGAACCAGCCAGGATAACCCCTAGCCAAGGGACTACAGTGTTTGCTCGCATTCATTTAACCACATCTTGCTTGCATCAGTTCTTTGAAAGAGCCATGAAATTAAACCCTGATATTACCAAAGCTCTGAAAATATTTTTCAATATCCCAATCAAAACTTACAAGTCATTATGCTTCCTCCATACCTTTCAGGAGGTGCATCACACATCACAAAAATCAGCTACTTAAAAAAATGTAAAATGTTGCTGATCGCTTCTTTCACTTATTATTTTCAATATTGGACTTCAGTTTCTGAAACTACAATACTTCTAACTAGCTCTCCTGGACCTCCTCTGCTGGAAGCAATGTCCAAAATTTTTCTCTCGAACAGGCGACTCTCACAGCCACAGCTAAATCTAAATCCCTGGAACATAAGAGTGTAGGTGTGTCACATCCGTGCCAATGAACACTTGCTCCTCAAACGTCCCACACAGCTCCACTTGGTAATTCTGTACGAGCTTCCATTGTTTGCTTTCTTCAACAGCTTCTCTTGATAATAAGTGCCATTCATCTCAACTCTTCCCATTCACGAAAGGTTTAGTTTCTTATCAGTCTTGGGCTTAAGTTTCTCTTGGTTTCACCAATTGATTTTTCGCTATTTATAACCACCAGTTCCCCACATAATAGACAGTAGGTGCAGGAGTAGGCCATTCAGCCCTTCAAGCCAGCACCATCATTCAATGTGATCATGTTCTCATATCCCTTTGGAGCTCTACTGCCTGCATCAAATCACTCATTCTCCATGTCAGGAATGTTCAATGATTCCTGTTGGCTACAATCTCCCTGTTCTGGCATCATCCTTGCCAATATCATCACTCCAGGCTGAAAAGGGAAAAAGGACTGGTAATCAAGTGCAATAATCAATAATGCTCTTGGGTGAAGAGAGTTTAATACCCAGCAATCTCAGTGATAAGACATGAACTGAAGCTGGGGCTTGAAACTGCTCACGAAAGCCTAGCACCCCAGCCTCCAGTGGGCTCCCAAGACATAAACAACTGTTTACAATTGGTGAATGTTGGTGAATTTCAAGTGTCTGTCAGTCTTCTACATGAAATGGCTTACCTAACAATCCAGTATGCATTTCATCACAAGGCAAAAACACAGCACACAGAACAAATGAGACAACCAAAGGTCTTCAGAACGGTTCCTAGCCAAACCTTGAACTGCAAGCATTACTGGCAGAGTGAGTACCATTTAGTATATTGCTGAACAATGAGCCTCTATAGCTGGTAAGAGATAATTATCATTGCACTTGCAGTTTAATTGGAAGATAAAAAGAGTTTTCAAACATCTTCTTTGCATAATTTCCAGACCATTAAAAGTGAGAATTTAAGATTCTAATATAAAGGAGTAGAAAGGCAAAGTTAACAGAGGGAAGAGACTGCATATCACAACAGCCAATAAACACCAACTGCCGCTGGATTGGAGAACGCAGAAATCGATAAGACATAGGAGCAGAATTAGGCCGCTTAGCCCATTGAGTCTGCTCCACCATGGTTGATTAATTATCCCTCTCAACTTTGTTCTCCAGCCTTCTTCCATCAGCCTTCTTCTTCTTTGATGCCCTGACTAACAAAGAACCCATCAACCTCTGCTTTACATTTACTCAGTGACTTGGCTGTCTGTGGAAATGAATTCTACAGATTCACCACCCTCTGGCTAAAGAAATTCCTCCTCATTTCTGTTCTAGATAGACGTCCCTCTATTCTGAGGCTGGGCCCTTGGTCCTAGACTTGCCCACGATAGGAAACATCCTCTCCACATCCACTCTGTCTAGGTCTTTCAATATTCAATAGGTTTCTATGAGATGCTTCCTCGTTCTTCTAAACTCCAATGAGTACAGGCCCAGAGACATCACACAATATTAATTTAGCTAGGATCTGACAAATAGACCAAGACTAGCCCCTCCATTATGACCAGTCCATCACCAATGTACTTCAGAAGTAATCACATCATAGGACAGATTTCTCTCCCCTCACCCTGCCTGGCTACACGTCCTTCCTTGCTAGCATCCTGCTGTCAGGTGATAGGGTTCACGGTGTTGGCATAATACCACAACCCAGAGATATTCACACTTCCAAATTCAATAAATCTGGTCGCTTGCAAGCAGGCACAAGAAAAAAAACAAATGCCTAAGAGCCCGTCATCACTACCATCCACACAAACTGTCCGGCCACTCCACTGCTTAAATAATACAAAGGGGCACCAAAAGAACCAAATCTCATTAATTCAACCAGACCAAGTCGGCAGCATTCAGGTGCACCAGGACCTGGAACCAGCCACAAAGCACAGACGTCGAGCATTTCAACAGAACCTCCAGGGTTCAGCTTGTAACCAGGAGTTACAAAAGGGCTTCAATATATACAAGCAGATACAAGGGGAGGTGGCTCACTCTGTTCAAATGTCTGCAGTCCCAAGAAATATGAATAATCTGCTGAATTTGTTATTTTCTCTTCAAATCAAATATTGGAAAGATCAGACCATTTCAAATGAGCGTTACCAAATAAAATTTGACTGCATTACCAAAAGCTTACTGTTTAATTCACATAGGGCAAAAAAAAGCCGTTGTCCCATCGTGTCTATGTGCACCATTTTCCCCAAATCCAGGGTTTTTCCTATATTCCAGGTGGGTCCCTTCAGTCACTGCTGGCAATTTACAGTGGCCAATTAATCTACCAATGCACTCATCGCTCATTGATAAGTTAATCAGCAATTGTTTTTTTTTATTTGGATGCAAAGAATTGAGGACATTATTGACTTCAGTGCTTGCTTTTAATGAGATAGGAAAATGAGACAAGGAACAGAAGGTCCTGACTTTGGGAACTAATAGGAAGTGAGATGCCTCAAGCCCACACTCATACTGGAGACAAGACCGACCCCAGATGCTGGAATCTGGAGCAATGCACAGAGATGCTGGATGAACTGGGCAGGTTATCTGGACATCTCCCTCTTTCTTTCCAATCCAGATGAAGGCATAATCTATTTCTCTCTAAAAGTACTGCTGAATCTTTCCAGAGCCTTTGTGTGGCATCCCTGTTGTTGTTTGAAGATAGTGTAGTTACTCTCTGGTCTTTTGCTGCCAATCTGTACAAAGCGTAGCTCTCCCAGATATTCCCTCAAACACACATCATACTGTGATACAATTCTGAAGTTCACAAGGTTTAAATTATTTAATAGGGGAGATGGCAAAAGTTCACAGTACAATGACTGTGGCCTTAATATTAGAATCAGATGGTTTGCTGGTACTTTGGAGAAAATTTGCTCTGTCTGGAACTGTAACTCAGTGTAACCAACTTCGATTTTCAAATGAAATAACTGAGTTTTTGCTACCCAAGGCTCTTGTGGCTTATAGAACTGAGTCAGGTAAACAGAATGGAAATTGGTGTGATCTCGATTGTGGCAGTTTTAACAGCTGCTTGGAATTAATTCATCAATTGGAAACATGGAGCCTGTGGGAAGTTGGTGAGAGCATTGGTGGTCCACTTGAGCGGGCGAGCTCCACAATCTTTGAGGAAACTGAAATCTAAAGGTAATTGAAGCAGAAGGGAGGTTTCAGGCCTACAGTCCACAAACTGGCCTCGATTATTCTTATTTCTGCTTGACCAGCAAGACCAGCGTACTTAAGTCACCTACACAGGTTGATTGGGTGGTTAACACAGCATAATACGTGAATGCCTTTATTAGGCATTGAGCTCAGAAGCTAGGAAGTTATATTGTAGGTTTATAAAACTTCTTAGGCCACATCTGGATACTGCATAAAGTTCTGGTCGCCCCATTGTAGGGAGGATGTAAAGGCTTTAGAGAGGTTTTCCAGGATTAGAGAGCATGTGTTAAAAGGAGAGATTGGACAAACCTGGATTGTTTGTTCTGGAGTGGCAGAGGCTGAGGGGAGATCTGACAGAGGTTTATAAGATTTTGAGACACACAGGTAGAATACACAGTATCTTTATCCCCATGGTTGAAATGTCTAATATCAGAGGACATGCATTGAAAGTGAGAGGAGGTATATTTCAAAGGAGATATGAGGAGCCAGTTTTTTTTTAAATACACAGAGTAATGCGAGGCTGGAATTCACAGCCTGGGGATGGTGGTGGAGGCAGGTACATTACAGACTTCTAGATAGGCACATGAATGTGAGGAAAATGGAAGGGTGTGGATATTGGTTAGGTAGAGAGGGCATTTAGTTGGCCTTTTAAATACTAATTGAATTGATTCAGCACAATATTGTGGGCCAAGGGGCTTGTTCCTGTGCTGTACTGTTCTCTGCTAGGGAGGACATGCAGACATAGAGCAAGCACACTTTCTAGGAGCACAGATCCAAGGCTTTGTAGAACAAGGTGGAGCCATCTGTAGGACATGCTCATTCCTCAAATCTGTTTAACAGACTTCTCTGAAGTTGGAAGTACATTTTGCAAGCTGATCTTCCCAGGGTAATAGACATGCTTTTACAAATGCAGCTTCTGACTTCAGTCATGTTCTTTAAATAACAAAGCAAGATGAAAGAAGATAAAGGCAGAACAAAAGCCCAGGAAATGAAGCTTGAGTCCAGTTCTATGTGTCAAACAACAGTTCCTTCTTTCTCATGAACCTCAGGACATTTTCTCATAACCCCAAGGTCCCTTCTAGGATCTTGTCCTTTGAGTTTAGTTTAAAATTCTGTTGCTTAGTTAACCATTTAAAACACACAGTAACCTTTTTAAAATTCCAGCAAAAAAATGTCAAATCAACTGACAAGGAATGGGGTTATGTATCCTGTGGAGTGAGCACTCCAGAGTTCACGTGAGGAGTCTTTGAAATAGGAAGAGGAAAGCAAGACTGTGGAATAGGCTGCACTCCGACAGTATCTCAGTAACACAACACATCCGATTATGGAAACTACTTACAAATGAGACACAGGCAGCCAGCAACAGGATCCGCACCAGAAGCTCTTCAAACTGCTCCAACACCAATTCCCACAGGGACTTCCCTAGAAAACAGACAAGCATCATCAGTTTTATCTGGCACAGGCAAGTAAACTGACTCACTGTGGAATCTTTCAGATAAATACACTTCAAATGATAAAACTCAGAAATGATCCGCTATCAGGCGGCTGAAGAGTCCGATGACTTGGGAGAGAATAAAAAGTTATTGGCAAGAGTGCGGGTCTGAACAGTCGGAGCACATTAGTTGAGGTAAACATAATACACCTCTTCACTAAAAACCACGATTGGAGCGAGTAGCCCCGCTTAAGCCTTATATAGACAAATCACTGCAGGTAACTATTCAGCTGTCCTCTGAATAGTGAAATTAAATCTACCTCCACTAATCCTAACCACTCACTGGCAGCACGACCAAGGAAATGATTGTAGACTTCAGGAGAGAGACAGCAGGGGTCCACGAGCCAGTCCTCAGAGGATCAGAGGTGGAGAGGGTCAACAACTAAACTGGGTGTTACTATTTCAGAGGATCTGCCTTGGATCCAGCACGCAAATGCAATTACACAGAAAGCTCAGCAGCACCTCTACTTCCTTTGGGAGTCCAAGGAGACTTGGCATGTCATCTAAAACTGTGAGAAACTGTCGCGGTGTAGTGACTGGCAGCATCATGGCGGGTACGGAAACATCAATGCCTTTGAACAGAAAGTCCTACAAAAGGTAGTGGGTTCAGCCCGGTACATCAAGGGTAAAGCACTCACAATTACTCAGCACATCGACTTGAAACAGTGTGGTGGGAATGCAGCATCCATCGTCGGAGATCGCTGCCACCCAAGCCATGATCTCTTCTTGGTCTAAGGTACAGGAGCCTCAGGACTTGCACCACCAAGTTCAAGAACAGTCATCAATCTGTCATCAACAGTTATTTAACCCAATCATCAGGCTCTTGAAAAAAACCCTGATAACTACACTCAACACACAAAATGCTGGAGGAACTCAACAGGACAGGCAGCATCTATGGAAAAGAGTACCGTCGATGTTTCGGACTGAAGGGTTTCAGCCCAGAATGTCAACTATACTCTTTTCCATAGATGCACCCTGGCCTGCTGATTTCCTCCGGTGTTTTGTGTGTATTGCTTGGATTTCCAGCATCTGCAGATTTTCTCTTGTTTGTGAAAACTTCATTCACTTGCCCACCCATTGAGATGTTCCCACGGCTAATGATCTCACTTTAAGGACTCTATTTCATTATCACATGTTGTTATTATTTATTGCTATTTATTTATATTCACTTTTGCACAGTTTGTTGTTTTCTGCACTCTGGCTGACCTTTCATTGATCCAGCTATTCTATAGACTTGCTGAGTATGTCAGCAGGGCAATGAATCTCAGGGCTGTATATGGTGACAGAGATGCATCTTGCTAGTAAAATTTTCTTTGAACTCAAGTTTCTTTAAAAACTAACATCACTGTTGGCTCTTCCACAGATCACCTTCATCCTATGTTCCAGACTTCTTCAGTCGTCCACCAATAGAACGTTTCTCTCCACCTACTCTGTCTATGCTCTTTAAATCCCTTAACCAGAGCCCCTCAAACCTTCTCTGCTCCAAGAACAACCCAGCTTCTGTCTGTCCACACATTAAAGTTATCCCTTCTGTACCCTCTCTAAAGATTTTACATTTTTTTCCAGAAGATGGACAACATTCTCCATTCTATAGCTCAATTTGTATAGCAGAGGATCCTGTTCTCTTTTTAACTACTTTTTCCACTTCCCGTTATTGTGAGTGCACTATGCACTAGGAATTGTGCCCTGTCATCCCTTCCAGACCCCTGGTCCTCAGGAAATACACCTATGCTAGCAGATATTTTGAAGATTCTGACCAGGGCCACTGCAATTTCCATCTCCTCTTTAGAGCAATCCCTGTGGACCTTACTTTATTCAGTCGGTGATCATCTTCTACTAAAGCCTCCCTCATAATAGTGACCCAGCAATGCTTGCCAGAAGGCCATGCAAAGAGTGATAACTGGAGCACGTTTCACACTGAAAGAGGGCAGCAATTGAAGACACCAGTCTGCCATTGGAGGGAGGAGGCATTTAAGAGAATATTAGACTAATGTAAGAGTGTCTTGTACAAAGTGAAACCTCCAATCAGAGCTAACCAAAAGTTTAAAAATCCTCAGGTTCAGATGTTTACTGAGCTCCTCTGACAGTCCTTGGGCCCCTTCCCACACTGCCTTTCATCTCACCGGGCTCTGACTCTTCCCTGCTCCCTCTAAACTATAATTACGTTTACCGAAATGTTACCTTGTAGAATCTTAAAGAAAGTCCTGAGTGTGTTAGATGATTAAAATACCATTTGATCGTCTGTAAAATCTGCTAGTCCCCAGCATACCAGAATAATAAGTTTTTATGGCATCTTTCAACTGCAATCCTGGATGGTGCAATGTTAGCATAACTGAAGCTCTCTCTCTCTCACCCCCCCCCCCCCCCACCCCCCAGAACAGCCAAGACTGAAGGGAGGGAATGACTGAATTACACTTGGCTGAAAGACCCACCTATTGAGTCTGAAGGCTCACTTCTTTCCACAACATAGCCAGCCCGTTTCAAATGCAGGCACTACAATGGTGTTTCCTGGACATCTTGCCTGTCACTTGGACTAGTGACAACCCCACCCCTGGCAGAGTGCTGAAACCTCCAACAAGCTGCAGACATCCTTCCTTTTAAAGTTTATTCAGTCGGTCCCAACACATTTGAAACTAGTTGATCTCACCAAACACCACTTTAGTTTAATTCTGCTTTTTCTGTCAGTTCATTTTCTCTGCTAAGTCTTCTTTCACCATCAAATAATCCTAAATTTGGCATTCCAGGGAGGTTAGCAGTCAGCTAAAAGTCAGACGCACCGCAGAGGGGCTAGGAGCATCTCTCATTCGAACCAGTGTTGTCATGGAAACAAGTGGCAAGGTCTGGAAATACATGAGTTTGCTCACAGTGGCATCCATCCAAAAGAAAGCCCTGACAGGGAACTAGGAACTCACTCATTTCTTTCCGAGTTCCTGGAATTCCCAGCTGGAAGAGTGCCATCACACATAGCACTGCAGTGCACCAACACCCACTCAGGGCAAGTAGGGATGGGTAATACACACCAACAGCATTCCTATACCCAGACCAAAACTAACATCTGTGTTTGTGCTGCTGGTGATTGGATTTCAGTGCAAGTAGGCTCGGAGAGCTTGCAGAAACATGCCAGAACTTGACTTCATCCTCCATGTAACTGCAGTTCACTGAAAAGAAGACCAGCTCATGTTCCTGACATGCTCAGACTACATCCTAAAACCATGCTGGTCTTTGGAACACAAGCTTTTCCTAATAACACACCAATTAAGCATCATCCTATCATCCTTTGCAACACCAGAGGATAGTTGAGTCCTTCAAAAATAATTACAAGGGGTCTTGCAGACACTGTGTGAAATTGTGATCTCCATTCCCAAGAAAGGAGCTGGTTGCCATAAAGGGAGCGTGAGAAAGGCTCACCAGGCTGGTTCCAGGCAAGGTAGGGTTTGCACTTCTCTGAGAGTTTAGGAGAATGAGGGGCAACGTCATTGAAACATCCTCACTGGGCACAACGGGCTGGTTGTGGGGGGAGGTGCTTCCCCTGCCCAAGGATCAAGTGTCACTGCCTCAGGAGGAGCTGGTCGCTTTGGACAAGGAGGAAGAGGAATTCCTTTACTCAGTAGGGTGGTGACTGGCTTGGAATTCTGTGCCCAGGAGGGAGGAAGGTGGAAACTCTGTCATAGCATTCATCCTGACAGATATTTGCATATTAAGGGATGTGGAGATGATGGGGATAATGCTGGAAGATGGAGCCAAGGCAAGAGCTTGGTCATGACCTGCAGGACCAATACATATAGAGATGCTGGGATCTGGGGAGGAAAAAAAGCTGCTAGACTCTTGCCTGCGGCGAGTCTCTTTGCTTAATAGTATTGGTCCATGGTATAAAAAAGGGCTGGTTACTGGGTTACTCCAGCAGCTTCTTACTCTCTCTGTCCTACAACATGGAAGCAGGCCATTTTGCACAACTTGTCCACTGTAAACAGCAGGATCCTTTGCATGTTAATCCTATTGCCAATACTTGGTCCATTGCCCTCCATGCATAAGCTCACTTGGACTCTTCACAAATGCTTTCAGAGATCCAGCTTTAACCACTCTCTCATGACGCACTCTGGGTGTAGGCCTTCTGATATTCCCTCTAACTTTCTTACTCCTACCCTGAATACATGTCCACTAGCTTTATCTCTCTCTGATATTGAGAACATGTTTCTGCAGTCTACCCTATCTATACGCTACAACATTATCACCCTCAGTCATGTCCTCTGCTCTAGAGAGGGCCAACCTGCCTTCTCCAGTCTCTCCTCATAACTGAACAGCTTCATCCCAGGTAATGCAGAAGTGAATCTCCTCTACACTCTGTCCAGCACCTTGTGACCAGACTACACACAATAGACCCACAGAGGTCCAAGTTTGGAGCACAGCCTTCCTACTTGGAGTCAATGTAATTAGTATGAAACCACACTGTCCTTGCGCAGACAAATTCAAAGCAAGGGACATGGATGGAATGGATCATGAACCTTTCCCCCCATGGCAGAAGAGTCCAAGATCAGAAGATACAGGTGTGAGCGGAAGTCTGAGGGCTTAGGAAAGGGCTAAGGAAGCATTCTCTCACTCAGAGGGTGGTCGCAGTCTGGACCGTACTGCATGGTGAAAGAGGCAGATGCCTTCAAGCTTTAAGCAGCATTTAGATGACTAGTTGAATGGCTGAGGCTGTGGGTCAAACGCTGGTAAATAGGTTTGGCATGGACAACGGCCAGCATGGACAGGGCAGGCTAAAGCTCTCATGAACACTCACGAGGAAATCTGCAGATGCTGGAAATTCAAACAACACACACAAAATGCTGGTGGGACACAGCAGGCCAGGCAGCATCTATAGGCAGAAGCAATGTCGACGTTTCGGGCCGAGACCCTTCGTCAGGACTAACTGAAAGGAAAGGTAGTAAGAGATTTGAAAGTAGTGGGGGGAGGGGGAAATGCGAAATGATAGGAGAAGACCCGAGGGGGTGGGATGAAGCTAAGAGCTGGAAAGGTGATTGGCAAAAGGGATACAGAGCTGGAGAAGGGAAAGGATCATGGGACTGGAGGCCTCTGGAGAATGAAAGGGGGAGGGGGGGGAAGCACCAGAGGGAGATGGAGATGGAGAACAGGCAGAGTGATGGGCAGAGGGAGACAAAAAAAAACAAACAACTAAATATTGTCAGGGATGGGGTAAGAAGGGGAGGAGGGGCATTAACAGAAGTTGGAGAAGTCAATGTTCATGCCATCAGGTTGGAGGCTACCCAGCCGGTATATAAGGTGTTGTTCCTCCAACCTGAGTTTGGATTCATCTTGACAGTAGAGGAGGCCATGGATAGACATATCAGAATGGGAATGGGACGTGGAATTAAAATGTGTGGCCACTGGGAGATCCTGCTTTCTCTGGTGGACCGAACATAGGTGTTCAGCGAAACGGTCTCCCAGTCTGTGTCGGGTCTCACCAATATATAAAAGGACACCGGGAGCACCGGCCACACATTTTAACTGGTATCGCAGGTTGTCAGTATATTTTGTCTAGGCTAGGATATTTTGTCATCAGAGCTTTAGCCTGCCCTGTCCATGGCCTCCTCAACTGCCAAAATGAATCCATTGACACTGCTTCTCCTTATAGATGCTGCCTGGCCTGCTGTGTTCCACCAGCATTGTGGATGAACACCCACTTTTGTTTTCTTCCTCCACTACTGTCAGACTACTCTTCACTGTATGGTGCCAAAGAGAAGCCGAGGGTACTTGAATACAGGGAACACAAAAGGATGACAAAAAATCCAGCCGTGGTACTGACCACCTGCGATACAGAAACAGCTGCACCTGGCCAAGCTGTTCCAATGTAGTTACAACACTGGTAAAAACAGAATGGAACATGCAACTCAGAAAGTAAACTACCACACCATTAGCCTCGTTGCCAGCCCAGACTCACTGAAGGCATCACTGACTATGCTATCAAGCCACACTTATGCACCAGTAACTGTTCACTAGCAATGTTTGAACAGCGGTATATCAGAGATTGTGCCTCACACAGTTCAGTGAGTGTGCAAACCAGTGCTTTGCAGAAGTTTCAGTGTCTGAACAGCAAGCAATCAGAGATCTGGATTCATTAGCATGGTCAGATCAAAATACGGCAGTAGCAAGCGGAGTGGGCTTTGCTGGAATGGACAGTGTTAGAGGGAGGATTTGAGGCCTGAGGTAAAGAAGGCAAACAGATAGGTAGATTTTTTCAGCCTATTTATTTCTTTACATTTGCACAGTTAGAACAGTTGGGATGCCAGGCAAGCGAGTTGAATGCCCCCCTTGCAGGATCTAAGAAGGCAGGGAGACCTCCAGTGTCCCTGACGACTTCAGCTGCAGTGGACTTGTTGTGGAGACAGATGATATTAAGATGCCAGACAAAGTCAGGAATATAAAGGATGAACATGGTGGGACTAATGTTCTGTGATGCATATATTTCAATGTAGGAAAGGCAGATGAGCTCAGGACATGGCTCAACACATGGAATCATGATACTGTAGCCATTAGTGAGACTTGGTTGCAGGAGGGGCAGGACTGACAACTCAATATTCCAGGGTTCCGTTGTTTTAGATGTGACAGAGTGGGGATGGGGCGGGAAGGAGTGCAGTTACTAGTCAGGGAAAATGTCACAGCAGTGTTCAATCAGGACAGACTGGAGAACTCGTCAAGAGAGGTGTTATGGGTAGAACAGAGGAATAAGAAAGGTACGACCATGTTAATGGGGCTTTTTTTTTTATAGACCACCCAACAGTGCAGGATTTAAAAGAATAATGTTTGGAGAGATCATAGGCTGAAGCAAGAAATTTTAACTTTCTACATATTGACTGGGACTCACATTCTGCAAAAGGACTAGATGGGATAGAGTTAGTCAAATGTGTTCAGGAAAATCACATTCAGAGAATTTGAAACACTTGATCTCCTATTGGGAAGAGAGACAGGGAGGTGACAGAAGTTTGTATAGGGGAACACTTTGCATCAAGTGACCATAATGCCATTAATTTTAAGGGCATTATGGAAAAGGTCTGGTTCTCAGATTGAAATTCTTAATTGGAGAAAGGCCAATTTTGATGGTATCAGAAAGGATCTGGCAAGCGTGGATTGAGACAGGCTGTTTTGAGAAACGTTGACAATGCAAAGCTTGTATGTGCCTGTCAAAATAAAAGGCAACAATCCCAGGTCTAAGGAACCTTGGTATTTAAGAAATATTAAGGCCCTAGTTAATAAGAAGAAGATGTATAGTTGGTGTAGGCAGGTAGGAGCAAATGAGGAGCTTGACTATAAAAAAAATGCAAGAGAACGCTTAAGAAATCAAGATGGATAAAAGGTGACATGAGGTTGCTGCATCAGACCTGGGTGAAGGAGAATCCCAAGACCTACAAATATCCTAACAGTAAGATGATTACAAGGAACATAATTGGTCCTCTGGAAGATCATAATGGTGATCTATGCATGGAGCCAAAAGAGATGAGGGAGATCTTCAATGCAATTTTTGCATCTGTATTTATTTGGGAGACGGACAGTCTGTAGAATTGAGGCAAAGATGCAGTGAGGTCATGGAAGAGGAAGCATTTACAGTCTTGAGGTAGATTAGGGTGGACAAATCCCCAGGGCCTGACAAGCTGTTCCCTTGGACACTGTGGGAAGCAAGTGCAGAAATTGCAGGGGTCTCAGCAAAAATAGGTGACAGGTGAGGTGCCAGAGGACTAGAAAGGCTGTAAACATAAACCAGGATCTGACGTCAGTCGTGGGAACGCCATTGGAAGGTATTCTGAGGGAATGGGTACATGAGTATTTGGATAGACAAGCACTGATTAGGGATAGTCAGTGTGGCTTTGTGCATGATAGGTCATGTTTAACCAATCTTATAGAGTTCTTGTTTAGGAAGTTACCAGTAAAGTTGATGAAGACAATGCAGTGGTTGTTGTCTACATGGACCTCAGCAAGACATTTGACAAGGTCCTGAATGGGAGGTTGGTCAAAAAGGTTCAGTTGCTTGGCATTCAAGATCAGGTATTAAATTGGATTAGACATTGGCTTTGCAGGAGAAGCCAGAGAGTGGGAGTTGATAGTTGCCCGTGATTAGTGGAGTGCCGCAGGGATCTATGCTGGATCCGTTGTTAATTGTCATCTATATCAACAATCCTGATGTTAACTGAATCAGCAAATTTATGAATGACACAAAGATTGGGGGTATAGTGAACAGCAAGGAAGACCATCAAAACTTGCAGTGGGATCTGGATCAGCTGGAAACATGGGCTGAAAATTGGCAGATGGAATTTAATGCAGATAGTACAAAGTGTTGCACAAGGGTAGGTCTTACACTGTGAACTGGAGGGCATTGAGGAGTATATAGAACAAAAGGGATCTGGGAATACAGATCCATAATTAATTGGAAGAAACATCATTGGTAGATAGGGTTATAAAGAAAGCTTTTGCAACATCGGCCTTTACAGATCAATGTATTGAGTACAGGAGTTGAGATGTTATGTTGAAGTTGTACAAGATGTTAGTGAGGCCTAACTTGGGAGTATTGTCTGCAGTTTTGGTTACATACCTACAGGAAAGATGCAAATAAGGTTGAAAGACTACAGAGAAAATTTATAAGAATGTTGCCACCTCTGGAGGACCTAAATTATAAGGAAAGATTGAACAGTCAGGGCTTCATTCCTTGGAACGTAAAAGATTGAGAGGAGATTTTTTTTTTATAGAGTCATACAAAAATTATGAGGGGTATTGATACGGTAAATGCAAGCAGGCTTTTTCCACTGAGATTGAGTGGTACTACAACTGGAGGTCATGGGTTAAAGGTGAAAGATGGAATTTTTAAGGGGAACATGAAGGGAAACTTCTTCACTCAGAGGGTGGTGAGAGTGTGGAATGAGCTGCCAGCGCAAGTAGTGCATGTGATTTTAATTTCAATGCTCAAGAGAAGTTTGGATAGATGCACGGATATGGATGTATGGGTGGCTCTGGTCCAGGTGCAGATCAATGGGACTAGGCAGTGTAAATGGTTCGGCATAGACTAGATGGGCCGAAGAGTCTCTGTGCTGTTGTTTTCTATGACTCCAATGCCTAGCTTGAGTTTGACTGTGGCCACTCACTTCCAGGCTTCAGAGCAGCCTTCATCCAAATATGGACTACAGTTGAATTCCAGGGACACCAAGGACACACTCGACTCAGAGTGGCAACAAGCCCGAGTAAAACTGATGTCAAAGAACAATCAGGCAAAAATGATGTAGTGGTTAATACACTAATTGGTCACATGGACTCATCAGCTAGAAGGGCTTATATTGTGCTGTATCTTCAAACAAACACTAGAAGAGAGGATGTTTGCTGTTCCATTCACATCTCGCCTGATAACAAAGTAATCCCAATCATGGGCAAACAGAGCCAGAAGACATCAAAGCAAGTATCAATCACACCACTGAAGAACCAGCAAAGACATCCTCAACAAGAGATCTAAGGCACAGTCCTGAGACAGTCCCCCAATCTGGTATCCACTGACTTGATGCTTTAACAAGTGCATCACACAAAGGTTGTGACAAGAGCAGATTAAAGGTCAGTATCTCCACAGCAGAATTCGCAAAGAATATCAACCATCACCAATTAGAAGCATGAGGAACACACTTCAATTCCCGGATCTGTGCCCTTATGACGCCCTGTAATTTCATCTCATGCAGGAAGAAGCAATCTACATGACAGGCAGCCCAACAAGCATTCTATCACTGTGCCAGGACATGGTGGCTGCAGCGTGTACCTCAAAACATTGTTCTCTAGCAGATTTACAATTGTTTTTCAAGGCATATTCCAAACTCAGCAACTCCTCCAATGTAAGCTAGTACAGCAGATATTCAGCAATATCACCAGCTACAAGCTCCCTTCTAAGTCACACAGTCTGTTGCTTTGGAAACAGCACCCTTTATCACTGCTGGGACAAAGACCTGATAATCTCTCCTTGTGAGCTCCATCACACATTCAAGGCAACATGACTTCAACTGGCAGTTTAGCAATGGGCAGCAAATGATGCCAGCAACATAATGTTTGTAGCAAATCTTCTCAGCTGATCTAATTTGAGAAATTTTTGAAATTCACCCAGTATTTATGTGACAGTGCAGTGTTTGTTGAAGGTGACGGGGGACGGTTCAGTGTTTGTTGAAGGTGACGGAGGACAGTTCAGTGTTTGTTGAAGGTGACGGGGTGACGGGGGACGGTTCAGTGTTTGTTGAAGGTGACGGGGTGACGGGGGACGGTTCAGTGTTTGTTGAAGGTGACGGGGGACGGTTCAGTGTTTGTTGAAGGTGACGGGTTGACGGGGGACGGTTCAGTGTTTGTTGAAGGTGACGGGGTGACGGGGGACGGTTCAGTGTTTGTTGAAGGTGACGGGGTGACGGGGGACGGTTCAGTGTTTGTTGAAGGTGACGGGATGACGGGGGACGGTTCAGTGTTTGTTGAAGGTGACGGGGGACGGTTCAGTGTTTGTTGAAGGTGACGGGGTGACGGGGGATGGTTCAGTGTTTGTTGAAGGTGACGGGGGACGGTTCAGTGTTTGTTGAAGGTGACGGGGTGACGGGGGACGGTTCAGTGTTTGTTGAAGGTGACGGGGGATGGTTCAGTGTTTGTTGAAGGTGACGGGGTGACGGGGGACGGTTCAGTGTTTGTTGAAGGTGACGGGGGACGGTTCAGTGTTTGTTGAAGGTGACGGGGGACGGTTCAGTGTTTGTTGAAGGTGACGGGGGACGGTTCAGTGTTTGTTGAAGGTGACGGGGGACGGTTCAGTGTTTGTTGAAGGTGACGGGGTGACGGGGGACGGTTCAGTGTTTGTTGAAGGTGACGGGGGACGGTTCAGTGTTTGTTGAAGGTGACGGGGTGACGGGGGACGGTTCAGTGTTTGTTGAAGGTGACGGGGGACGGTTCAGTGTTTGTTGAAGGTGACGGGGTGACCGGGGACGGTTCAGTGTTTGTTGAAGGTGACGGGGGACGGTTCAGTGTTTGTTGAAGGTGACGGGGGACGGTTCAGTGTTTGTTGAAGGTGACCGGGGACGGTTCAGTGTTTGTTGAAGGTGACCGGGGACGGTTCAGTGTTTGTTGAAGGTGACCGGGGACGGTTCAGTGTTTGTTGAAGGTGACGGGGTGACCGGGGACGGTTCAGTGTTTGTTGAAGGTGACGGGGGACGGTTCAGTGTTTGTTGAAGGTGACGGGGTGACGGGGGACGGTTCAGTGTTTGTTGAAGGTGACCGGGGACGGTTCAGTGTTTGTTGAAGGTGACGGGGTGACGGGGGACGGTTCAGTGTTTGTTGAAGGTGACGGGGGACGGTTCAGTGTTTGTTGAAGGTGACGGGGGACGGTTCAGTGTTTGTTGAAGGTGACGGGGTGACGGGGGACGGTTCAGTGTTTGTTGAAGGTGACCGGGGACGGTTCAGTGTTTGTTGAAGGTGACGGGGTGACGGGGGACGGTTCAGTGTTTGTTGAAGGTGACGGGGGACGGTTCAGTGTTTGTTGAAGGTGACGGGGGACGGTTCAGTGTTTGTTGAAGGTGACGGGGGACGGTTCAGTGTTGAAGGTCAAATTGAACGTCAAATGGTGAATGGATAGACTTGCTGGAGATGGCCATTACCTGCACACTCTGACACAATCTGTAGTCAAGTTGTGTTGGAATGATGGGAGGAGGAGGATTTGGTCTGAACAAATGACTATGGTCGTGTTCCACTGCATCCCTAGTGACAATGCCGTAGGCCTTGGAATGGTATCCCTCATTTATTCGTCTTACATCAAGTTCTCTGTTTGAATTGTACATAAATCAGGTGATGAATGTAATGATGACAACACATGGATGACAATGTGACGTTCGCTGCTCAGTAGGTTATCCTCACTGAGACCTGTGTCACTGCAGAATTCCTGACATCTGTGACATGTCTAAACACTCTCACAGTTTTACTTAAAGGTTCATTATTTCACAATCGAAAACTCCAAAGAGGTTTAAATGCCATAAGCAAATCCATGGGTTTCAGAAACAATTCATTGCAAGTAATTTAAAATACAAATGGAAAAGTTAATATTTACCTTCTTCCGCTGGCAGCTCTGGTTCAGGAAGACCATAGAAAAGAAGGAGAAATAAATATATTAGTCAATTAATCAACAACTGGGACTGAAAGCTTCATAATTTTGAATGTCAGCTTCAATGACTCATGCCAGACTTTGCCCAAAATTTGTTTTGAGAGCCAAGAATCCCAATATTTATTAGGCAAGCAGCTTTCACATTTGATACCAGTTCAAGCAATTTGTAAAGTCGAAATTCATGAAACACCCATTGTGCCTACCAAATTCATTCAAAATTTACACTGAATAAAAAGAGCATTTTAAATTCATCCTCATCAATGCTCCAAAGCCCACCCCAGATGGACAGTTGAGAGGTGGGACTCTTGGGTGGCTTTCTGAAGCATCTTACTCCACAACAGGTATCACAGCCTCTCTGAGCCGGAGATATTTGGATAAAAGGCACAGAACAGGCATCACAGCCTCTCTGAGCCGGAGATATTTGGATAAAAGGCACAGAACAGGTATCACAGCCTCTCTGAGCCGGAGATATTTGGATAAAAGGCACAGAACAGGCATCACAGCCTCTCTGAGCCGGAGATATTTGGATAAAAGGCACAGAACGGGTATCACAGCCTCTCTGAGCCGGAGATATTTGGATAAAAGGCACAGAACAGGCATCACAGCCTCTCTGAGCCGGAGATATTTGGATAAAAGGCACAGAACAGGCATCACAGCCTCTCTGAGCCGGAGATATTTGGATAAAAGGCACAGAACAGGCATCACAGCCTCAGTAGTGCCAGAGCACTGTGCAGACAATGAAGTGCTGCTGAGGGCAGAGTTGCTGCTGCATCGTAGGTAACTCACCAGCTAATCTGCCGTCAGGAAGATCTCACAGAGAGCAAGGGTTAGCCTCCTTGATCTTGAACGGTAACAGGGAAACCTTTTCATCCACTCAGTGGAAGTGGGAGGCAGAACTTCTGATAATAAAGTACCCTCTAAGTGATATACTGGGATTGTCAGCAATGACCACATGCATCAGTCTGCACTGAGACTTGAACCCACAACCTTTTGGCCATGAGAGAAGACTCTTCAATTAATGTGTCTCACTGTGGGGTTCTACACAATGGCAATCCTTTTATACCGTTTTAGTGAAATTTTAGCACAAGGAGAACCATTAACTCATGGTATTTCAGAAGACGTCAGTGAGGCAGGGGATGAAGAGCCGGTCACTGGAGCAGGTTAGGAGTGTGGCAATTCCTTGTCCGGAGAGCGAAGGATATCTGGAACCTGCCGACAGCTGGAGTGGCCGTCTTTAGACAGAGGGAGCTGATTCACTTCACACAATATAATCTCCTGAAATAGTATCCATTTTACAGCCATCCTGACAAACTGACTGGGTTGACTTTTGTCTGGATGGTGGGAGTTGTCAAGGTGTTTTATGACCCCCCCCCACCCACGGGAAATGACATGGCTGGTCACCTGGTTGTGAGGGGCTCTCGTTGGGCATCTCAGCCACACAACCGCACCACGCTCATCCTGACAGCAAGCTGAGAAGTTTAGAAATCCCAAGATTGCTCAGCACAAGACAGGATTTAATCTGCCCTGCAGAATCCCGAAGACTGATCAAGGAATGGGTCTAAGGTGAGAATAACAGCCTCTGAAGATGAGAACTGGCTTCACATTCATTCACTTCAATGCTTCCTATTTCACTAAACATTGGAAGACAATGTAAATATTCCTGAAACTGATTGATGCAATTGGATAAACATGTGAAAGTTTAAACCAAATGAAAGACAAAGTTACCTTTCAGATCTGGTGCTGCAAGACATATAAGGATGTTCCTTTGGAAAAGCAAAGATTGTTTAAAGCCTAGTGGATAAACTTAAGAATCGCAGCACACCTGATGAATGGTTTGTCTTGTCTAGATAAAAGCCAAGCCTTGGGAACACACCAAATAAATGCCAGAGTCTATGTTAGTGAAAATTCAGTTGCACATCCCTGCAAATATTGAACCCCTGTGAATAATCACCTCAGGCACTGCTTAACACCCCCCAGTATCCTGAGCCTCTCCTTTGTAAGTATTGACTCTCCAGCCTCCCCTTGCAGTTAGGATTCTGCCCCCCTCCCCCCACACACACACACTGAGGTGTGCATCCACAGGCCTATCCCTGCAGAGAGGTGGCAGTCTCTAGATCAGCTGGCATATTTATGTGGTTCTGCCACCCAAGCCAGCTTGGGTCCAGCCGGGTTTTGGTGCTACCCTCGGCCCTGGAGGCCGCCCTCGAGTGAGAGGTCTGACAGGTGGGCAGCTGCACCACGTGTAAACTGGCTGAACAAGCAAGACACACGGGACTAGCAGCACATCCTTTGGCAATTCTCATTCACCCCTATACTGCCCAGAGGAACCAACGTGCACACACGCTACAGGGGTGCTGGAATTTCTAATCAATGGTATCCCACCTCCTTGTCAAAGCCAGTGCATCACTGTGCAGGGAAAGCAGCAAGCTAACAACATCCTGTACGTGACAGAGCTGAACATCAAATCCAGCCACTGAGGAGAAAGCCCAGAACTGCTGTGAGTGATGAGACAAGAAACCAGTCTCTTCAAGGGATGCACGCGAGGTGAACAGCACGAATGGAATAGGTGGGGGTTACCAAAATGGGGGCAATTTCAGGAATGCTCCAGGTTTGAGCAATGGCCATGTTCAAAGTAAATTGCAGATTTTACAGCAATCGATAGATAGAAGCAAAGGTAAATACTGCTGTCTGCTGTAACTTTAAAACAGCTTTGCACAACACATTTGTGCTGAGTGATCGAACAGCCATGTGTGGAATGGACACAGAATCCTGTCTAACAGTCCACAAGGGTTATTAACATATAAAAGGCAAGCCATTGGAGACAGGGATCTGTCCTCCTCCAGATGATCACTTATGAAAGCAAAGAGCTGATCTACACAAGGACCTAGTCAACAGCAGTCACTGACAGGAACCCACTCCAGTGTCAGTGTCAAGTACACACTCACCTTTTGACAGCTGCTAACCTCAGACATTTTTAAAATAAACTTTATCAGAGTTTATTGTATGAAACATTGTTCTCCCACCCAGCCCCACAAGGACTACAGAATCACATTTCACAGCACCTTCACACACAGCAACCCCATGAGTTCCCTCCCTAGGCTCTCCCATCTCCCCTGAACATCCCTTTCTAACTCAGTTTCTCACTGACAATTTCCACTGCTGTGAGTTGTTGTGGAGTGGGGCTATCAGACAGAAAAGTATCACAAGCAACCCAGACCACATCGTAACACACTGCCCAGACCCAGATTTCCATTCCAGATTCTGGCAGCTTCAGGAATGGGGAAAGGAGGAGGACCTTTCCCAGTAGCAACCAATTCAACACACACAAGCAATGAAAATTGGGATCGTCCCCTTTGTAGAGCTCAACAACACACCAGAGTCTCATCAACACTGTCCTGGAGGGCAGGGTGTGGTTCAGTAAGAAGCATCATTCAGCTGATGGGAAGAAGGGTTATTAAAACTGACACCATCTCAAGCCAGATACAATATATCTAGATGTCTCGTGCAATGAAGATTGTAGAATTCAAATGACAAACAGTTGGGAGTTGCAGTTCAATACATGGATACATCACCTTGTTTACCAGGTATGTATGAAGCACCAAGTGTTCTTTGCCGAAGACAGCAGAACTGTGGAGAAGGAAAGGATGGGGACAGGTGACTGGGATCAGTGATCTTGCTCAATGAGATCATCAGGATCACCACAGCCAATCCGCAGCAAAGGTTTCTCAATCATTGTTGTCACTTTGTCTCAGACACTGCTGATGCTGAGAGAGAGAGATTCCAAGGAGTGATCAAGTAGGGCAATCACCCTTCAACATTATCCAGCTGCTTCTGGGAATTACCAATTGACATGGTTACTGGGTCAGAACATCCTCAACACCTACAGTGTCTCCTTTGGCAGATGATACATTACAGGCCGACAACTGGTGTGGTATTGCCCCAAGTTCAAGAGATGGACCTCTTGGAGTTAGCCTTCTGCAGGAATATCTTTCCAACCACTATAGTATGCTGAGAAAAAAAACAGCAAGGGCCAGGGTCTTGAAGTTAAGAGCTGCTGATGGACAAGAGATTCCATAAATGCTGCAAATCTTAAGCAACACACACAAAATGTGAGGAACTCAGCAAACAAGGCAGCATCTATGGAGGAAAATGAACAGCTGATGTTTCAGGCTACGACCTCTCTTCAGAACTGGAAAGGAAGAGGGCAGAAGCCAGAATAAGGTGGGGGGGGGGAGAAAGGGAGAGACCAGCTTTTTTTTTGGGGGGGGGGAAGGGAAGTGAGTGAGAGGAGGGTGAAAGGAAGGTGATACGAGGAAGAGATAAAGGGCAGAAGAAGGAATCTGATGTGAGAGGACAGTGGACCATGGGAGAAAGGGAAGGAGGTGGAGATCCTCCAGTCATTGACTGATCATTCAAAGTTCAAAGTAAACTTATATGAAGGTACATACTCTATATGTCACCATATACAACCCTGAGATTCATTTTCTTGCAGCAATCACAGTAAATACAAGCAACACAATAGAATCAAATAAAGACCACACTCAATAGGGGGAGGGGGAGGGAGAGAATAAACCACAAACTGTTCCAGCTGCTACCATTCAGGAAACAGCATAAAAGCCAGGACCAACAGGCTCCAGGACAGCTTCTTCCACCAGGCCGGAATTCTGATTAAGTCACACTGATACAATTGTATTTCTAGGTTATAATGACTGCCCTGTTGTACATATTATTTATTACAAATGACTATAAATTACACATTTGGATGGAGACGTAACGCAAAGATTTTTACTCCTCATGTATGTGAAGGATGTAAGTAATAAAGTCAGTTCAATTCAATTCATTGGCATCAAATGGGTTTGGAAAGGGGAGTTGATGTGGAAAGAGCTGTAGCTCAGTGTCCTGGAGCCTGAAGGAGATCCACAGTAATTCTATCCGAGGATCGAGGTCCTGCCTGGAAGTAGACTTCTGCTGGGGGCTGAGAAGTCTTGGTTTTGCATGAGGGCTCTGCCTGGAGTTCTGGCCTGTCCAACACAAGTCAGGACCCCAGGAGTGGTGACTGTTGCCCTCCACTCCAGAGTGCTGCCACAAGAAAGCAACATCCATCAAAGACCCCCGCCACCCAAGCCACATCCATTTCTTACCAGAAGTTACCAAGGCCTTTGGCTGCACACAACCAAGTTTAGGAACAGTTATTACCCTACAATAATTAGGTTCCCAAATCTCTTGGACAGAGGGCGGCAACCCGCGGCTCCGGAGCCGCATCCGGCTCTTTCATCTCTGTGATGCGGCTCCCCGTGGTTTGTTAGTTTTTGAAATGTAATTCGAAATTTGAAGATTATGGTGATCTTGTACAATCTAAAAACGTTGTGGAGACCCCATTTCCTGGCACATCCGAACCGGCTCACAATTAGCCACCGTTCCGGCTAAGGGAGATAGCCTACTGGGGTTTGTGAGTACGTGTCTTTTGGAGCATCCGCGCCCACGGGGACGGGTTGAGGGAGGCTTTAAAGCAAGGCTGTTTAGTTCGAATAAAGTTACCTTTGACTGCAGTGTCTTTATTTTAGCGCTGCGTGTAGCACACCGCTACAACGTGTTTTTAATCGCTATTAATATACATCACCACTGCCAATGCCTGACACCCGCCAGTTTCTTTTAATTCTTTGATCCAAGGTAGGCTACCTATGGAGTAACCTTCAACCCAACGTCTTTTTTTCGGAGTTCAAAATGTTTTTGTTGCATGCAGAAATGTAATTTCGTTTTATCTGCAGGAGTTCATCAATTTCATAAATGCAACACTTTATAGTTTGTTTATACATAGCATAAAGGCAAAAAAATAACTGTTGTATGCAGTGTTATTTCATTTTAAATGTCAAACGGGTTTTGTGGCTCCCAGTGTTTTCTTTTCTGTGGGAAATGGGTTCATATTGGCTCTTTCAGTGGTAAACGTTGCCGACCCCTGCTCTTGGATAACTTCAAATTTGCACTACTCTGATCAGATTCTACGATCACGCAGACTCACTTTCAAGCTCTCGTGTTCTCAGCACTATTTTTTAATTGCGCATTGGCTGTTTGTCAGAGTTTGTGACAACTTTCTGCTAGTTCTATCGTTGCTCCAGTAAATGCCCACAAAAAGATGCATCTCAGGGTAGTATATGGTGTACTGTGATTGTAAATTTACTTTGAAACCATGGTACAGCCTGAGGTTCCCCAGCTCACACAGCAGACAAGCAGAAGAACCCACAGCCAAGCACAAGCTTCACAGATCATGCTACAGGCGCAGAACATACACAGGACCCCGATGAAGGGTCTCAGCCTGAATCGTCCATTGTTTATTCATTTCCATAGATGCTGCCTGGCCTGCTGATTTCCTCCAGCATTTTGTGTGCATGTTGCATTTTCATCCTCAACTCATTCCCCATTAAAAAATGGACTCTGGGACCAATTTCCAGGCAACAGAATAAACAAAATGTGTGGGTTTCCGTTCATTCACGTAGATAAACAGATGAGTTATTACAATGTCAAAGCAAACAGGACTGATCACATTTCACAGTATGGAGACTAAGTTTCTCCTGCACCCGGTATTTATCTTCTGTCCACTTCACCTTGCTCCCTAAGCCCTCAGCCACAGGACACTGCCTGCTACTCCCGCATGTTTACTGCAGAACCACCAGCAAGAACCTCAACTCCGCTCAACCAAGTTATCTCAAGACATCTTTTATTCAATGGGAACCTACATAAGTGTTGAGAACAGGCATGATTGGTATTATCCTGGCCAAGAACAGAAGTTGGAAAGGTTTCAGTGAACTTCCAGCAGTATAGTACTCCATTCCAAACCTCCTCCTCCTCCACCCTGTTGGCTCACATCTTCTGGAAAAGACACACCACCCAAGTGGAAACCTTTCCATCGAGTATTGGGGGAAAATGCAGCTCTGCAATGTTTTTATCTCAGAATTTATTGCTAATTTCTATGGAGTCTGAGCCAACACCCACGTACATGACCAAGGCTGGAGATTAGGAACAGGAAACCTTCTCAGACAGCAGCAGAGCTACCATCTATGTTTGACCACTCTGCAGTAATATAGCGCGTTCTAATCTGTTATGACTTTCAGATGATTTGTGGGCTATCCCAAGATAGTAATTACTTTTTAACAAGCCTTTCTTGTTAACATTATTACTTGCAGTTCCTTTACTAACGGAGACACCAAATAAAAGTCGGAAGGTATGAAATCAGTGCCAAACAAGAAACAGGAACAGCAATTTGCTTTTTAAAATGCAGACAAGTATCAATTGTAGTCCATGTGACAGGGCAGCAGTGCCTCAATGTACCACAGTGCCTAGGGCGGGGGTCGGCAACCTGCGGCTCCCGAGCCATTTGTGGCTCTTTCACCTCTGTGCTGCGGCTCCCTGTGGCTTTGGGAAATAATTGGTCAGTATTTAATTAAAATGTATTTTATGTTAGTTTGTTAGCTTTTGAAATGTAATTCTAAATTTGAAGATTATGGTGATCTTGTACAATCTAAGTGTGGCGACACATTTCCTGGCACATCCGAACCGGCTCACAATTAGCCAGCATTCCGGCTAAGGGAGATAGCCTACGGGGGTTTGTGAGTACGCGTCTTTTGCAGCATCTGCGTCCATGGGGGCTGGGTTGAGGGAGGCTTAAAAGCAAGGCTGTTTAGTTCGAATAAAGTTATTCGACCGCAGTTTACTGACTGCGTGAGCACACCGCTACAACGTGTTTTTATCGCTATTAATATACGTCACCACTGCCAATACCTGACACCCGCCAGTGCGCGATTTCTTTAATTTTTCGATCCAAGGTAAGCCAACTATGGAGAATTCTAAAAAAAGAAAAGTGACTGAAGAAAACAGAACGTTTAATGATACGTGGACAGATTCATTTGCTTTCACTGTTGACGAGACTGGTTTACCGGTATGCTTAATATGCAATGAGAAACTAGCAAACAACAAAAAGTCAAATGTCGCAAGGCATTTCCAGAATAAACACGCAGCCTTTGCTCAAAAATATCCGGATGGAGATGAGAGAAAAAAAGCCGTTTCGGAACTGATGCGGAAGGTTGATCTGAGCAAAAATCATTTCCAGAAATGGATGAAGTCTGGAAAATCAACGACATACGCCAGTTATATTGCCGCTCAGGAAATAGTCAGGCACGGGAAGCAGTTTACAGATGGTGAATATATAAAAGAATCTTTCATTAAGATTTCAGAACATCTATTCACGGACTTTAAAAACAAGAGTGAAATTGTGCAGAAAATCAGGGATATGCCCCTCTCTGCAAAGACTGTCAAAGACAGAACCATAAAAATGGCAGAAGACATCACAAGACAGCAAATTAAAGACATCAATTCAGCTGTGGCCTACTCGATTGCCTGTGACGAGTCTAAAGACAAAGGTGATATTGAACAAATAGCGTTGTTCTGCCGGTATGTAAACTCTGCCGGGCCACAGGAAGAACTGATTGAGTTGATACCTCGAAAAGACCAAACACGGGGGGAGGACATCTGTGAGGCTGTCTTGAATTATTTAAGAGCCAAAGGAATAAAGACCACCCATCTGGTGTCAGTAGCTACTGATGGGGCGCCGAATATGACGGGAACGCACAAGGGATTTGTGGCTTTACTGCAGAAGTCGCTGGACAGAAAGCTGCTGACTTTTCACTGCATCTTGCACCAAGAGGCACTGTGCGCTCAAACATTTCCTCCGGAATGCACAGAAGTAATGGATGTTGTCATTCACATTGTCAATAAAATAATGGCAAAAAGTTTAAATCACCGTCAATTCCGTTTGTTACTGGACGAGCTGGAAAGCGCATATTCTGATCTCCTGCTGCACAACAAAGTCCGGTGGCTGTCCAAAGGGGAGGTGCTGAAACGCTTTGTCGCGTGTCTGGAAGAAGTGAAAACTTTCCTGGGCAGCAAAGGGCTCAACTTTCCTGAGCTGGAACAGCCAGAGTGGCTGGAAAAGCTACATTTCATGGTAGACATGACAGCGCACCTGAACACGCTGAACACAGCTCTTCAACGGGGTAAGGACGTACAGCCCTGCACATGTTGGGGGATGTTTTGGCATTCGAGCGCAAGTTGACGTTGCTTGCCAGAGATTTACAGAAAGGCACATTGTCTCACTTCCCCAATTTGAGAGAGTTCAAACAAGGTCACGACATGATAAATTCGGAGTATTTACATTCTGCAATCATCGCAATGCAAACATCGTTTGGGAAACGCTTCTGTGAGTTCAGAGAGGAAAAAAACACATTATCCTTCCCGGTCACTCCCCTAAGCATCGATCCATCCCTACTAAATACGACTGCATTGTCAGGTGTGAGTCAACCTGAACAAGTATGATAAATATTTTAATTGCCTATTATTTTACGTATATTCATATGTTTTCATTGTTCAGTGAAATAGTCCTTTTATTTTTCAGGTTGACAGCTGGCTGACGTTATTTTTGGTTTGCTGCTGGCGGCAAATTTAAGTTTGGCGTTTTTCATAAATACAAGGACTCAAATAGACGTTGAGTATTTTACTTAAAAGTAACCTTCAACCCAACGTCTTTTTTTCGGAGTTCAAAATGTTTTTGTTGCATGCAGAAATGTAATTTCATTTTCTCTGCAGGAGTTCATCAATTTCATAAATGCAACACATTATAGTTTGTTTATACATAGCATAAAGGCAAAACAAAACGTTGTATGCAGTGTTATTTCATTTTAAATGTCAAGCGGGTTTTGCGGCTCCCAGTGTTTTCTTTTCTGTGGGAAACGGGTCCAAGTGGCTCTTTCAGTGGTAAAGGTTGCTGACCCCTGGCCTAGGGAGTATCCAGCCACATCCAGCAGACCTCTGTATTTTAAACATGAAAAGCTGCAGAGAGAGAATGGGAGATAGAATGAAGGGTTTTTGCATTTGGTTCTCCAACCACTGAGGGCAACAAATGCAAGATTGGAGGAACAAGTGTCTGATGAAACAGCATCAACTTGTGGGAGAATAGGGTACAATGAAAACAACTTGTGGAGGAATGGAACTGCTCTCTGCATGTACTCAATGGGGCAAAATAGCCCAAAGACATCCACTCAAAAAGTACAGGAGGCACCTGATAAATTGGCCACTGAGTGTATATTCACAGTCTTCTGCTGCTGTAGCCCATCTACTTCAAGGTTCGGAGTGCTGTGCATTCAGAGATCTTCTGCACACCACTGTTGTGAAACGTGGTTATCTGAGTTACTGTCACCTTCCTGTCAGCTGGAACCACTGACCATTCTCTTCTGAGCTCGCTCACTAACCAGGCATTTTTGCCCATAGAACTGGATTACTCACTGGATATCTTTTTCCGCACTATTCTCTGTAAACTGTTGAGTGAACATCCCAGGAGATCAGCAGTTTCTGAGACACACAAACCACCCCATATGGCATCAACAATCATTCCATGGTCAAAGTCTCTTAGATCACATCTCTTCCCCATTCTGATGTTTGGTCTGCACCATGTCCACATGCTTTTATGCATTGAGTTGCTGTCAAGTGATTGGCTGATTAGATATTTGCATTAATAAATGTACTGAATAAAGGGGCCGCTGAATAAGGAAATGTAGCCAATAAGGAAATATAAAGCCTCCTTGTCATTTTGAGGCTTTACAAGTGAATAATGTTTTGAGAAAAACAAAATGCTGAAAAGCTTAAGTACTGCCAGCTCAATCACAACCTGATCAGCTTCACTGGTGGTTTCTGTGTAGAACTGTTATCTTTAACATCAGCTCACATACTGCATGCTCACAGAAGAGTAATGCTGCATTAGCAGAAGCCCAGCTGTTTACCAGAGATCACTCTGGTTAAGGCCACCATTTTGTAAGATGCCTGTCTGCATTTTAACCAGGTATCATTAGTAGCGATTCACAAGTTGCCAGAAACACACCCTCCTCACCCATTTATCAAGCTGTTAACAGAAAATTCGTGGCCTTCTACTGAGAAATTTTTGACAAGAACCTTTCTGTCTCGCTCTCTCCCCAACCCACACATTATATCAACAACCGTATCTCAGAAAGGCATGGTCTTCTTCAGAAAGAGGTGATTGCTCTCCACCACCCCCCCCCCCCCCCAGTCATTTCAAACATACAGCTCTCTTCATTAACTGCAGACACACAATGCATTGGTCCATTACAACCACAGAGCCTTTCATTACTCCTGTTCAAAAAATGTTTGAAGCTCTATCTCTAATCAATGGGCTGTAGGAATCTCGCTACTGTAATTACCAAGTTACACGTTATAACTGTATACTCTGAAACACAATTAAGAGCCTGATTCGTGTTAGCTATGGTTAATGTGTCTCCAGAGGGCCACTCACTGCTACGATTCAACAATAACGGGCAACAGATGGCAAACTCACTGAAAATTGCAATGTGCTTCCTAAACCAAATATGATCACTTCACACACTAATCGCTGGAAATTACAGAAAGTGAGAAAGAAACTAGGAAATCAAATGTAACAATTTTTTTCAAAAAGAAAAAAAGATCTGAAACGCAAGCCCCACGTGGCATTCAAATGTCTCACCTCCCCTTTCTCACCACCAAGCATCCTGTTCCCTTGAGAGAGGAGAGAACTCACCCCTCTCGGCAGTTAGGTGATGTCAAGCCCCACCCTTAGGATGAGAAGGATGGCATGTTACCCAGGGCAACATTTGCTGAAGTCGTTATCTGAAACACAGGCTTCTTCCTCCCTCCACAGTGCCACCCGGCCTGCAGAATAGTTTCAGAATTTACAGCATTTAATATTACAGATGAATAAATTATGGACTGTGAGAGACAGAGTGAAAGACAAAATAAAGTCCAAGCGTGCATTTAAGTGGGACTGATACACATCTATGTGCTATGGCCTAATTACCTCAACTTCACCTGGAGACAACAGTCGGCTACAACTCGACTTTGAGGCAGGCCAACGCATGTTAAAGACCGTGCATATGCATTCCTGCAGTTCACATTCACTTCCTGCAAACCTTCCCCAGCAGGCTGTTGATTAACACCTTTTACAAACCAGCATATGCCCTGGACACACTGAGTGACACCTCAGTCGAAATTCTTTAAGCTAGTTTAATATAGAATGCAAATTAGCAAGGCAATCAGCACACCAAAAATAGTGCTTCCCCCACAGCAGCATTGTGTATTAACAGGTCACCTTCTACATAGGAAATTACATCAAACTGCACAACGGTTACTTGGGGAGAAGCTTAAATGCTCCGGCAGCTTTTAAGTTCAGAAGGACTAAGTTTCAGAGAGTAAAGGTTAATACAGGAGAAAATGCACAGAACAGTTAAACCCGGCAAGAATACGTAGAAAAGTAAACACTTGCAGATGCTGGAAATCTGAAATGAAAGCAAAAGAGCTGAAAATAACAGTAGGTTAGTCAGTATTTTTGGAGGGAAAAGCAGAGTTAATATCCTAGGCAAATGAGTTTTTAAAAAGTTTGGCTCACAAGGAGGAAATACAGTTTATCATACGCACAAGAGGTTCTTCAGATGTGGAGACCCAGAGTAACTGACACAAAATTCTGAAGGAAGCCAGCAGGTCAGGCAGCATCTATGGATGCGAGTAAAGAGTCGACGTTCTGGGCAGAGACCCTTCTTCGGGACCAATGAAGGGTAATGGCTTGACTTCATTAGTGAATACAGTTTGACTGGTAACCACTGATCAGGGACAAACTCCAGTTTACTATAAGCACCCCACATCTCTCAACGTTAGACACAGCAATGAGTGCTGAATGGCATTAAGACTTGGAATCTCAGAGAGAAGAAATCAGCTTGATAGCAAGAAGATGCTGGAAAGGAGTGGACATACTCCCCTTCTCAAGAGGGGCAGCCTGTCAGGACTGTACACTGATAGCACAGGAGCCTGACACCCCAACCCAGAATCTCCTACAGCCAGAAGGCAGATGGTCTCCACACACTCGCGTGGTCAGTGGAACTCCAGCTGGGATCCAGTCCAGGAAATCTGGCAAACATCTAGTGAGAGTCTTCTGTTCATTATTACTACTTCAGTAAACACTGGTGCATACAGCCCGCTCAGCTGGGCCTGGTTTGCCTGGCCCTCTTTCTCCCAGCCTGCACCATTCAGATAGGCAAGTTAAACATTGATGCTGGTGTTAACACCCTTCAGTTTATTGCTGCTGCCACGAAGGCCGATGAGAAGCCTCTTGCTGGTGAGAATGGCTGACAATCCTTCAGTTTTACAAAAATGAGATAAACAGTCCACAACACTGCGGACCCATTCCAGAAGCCTGACGTCTGCCTAAAGCACGAGGCAGGTAGAACTGGCACAGCCTGCAACTTTTACACAATATTCCAACCTCTCCAAGTAAACTTCCAAACTCCATTACCCCCTCCCTCCCCACTTGATGCAAGCTATGCCATAAGTACTGTAATTCAGTGTAAGAAAAGTCCCCACAAACAGAGAAATTGGATGCCACGGGAATGTAATGGTTACCACGACGCCATTAGAGCTCGTGGCTTTCCGGAGATCATTGTTCAATTCCCACGCCGTTCTGTAAGGAGTCTCTGTACATCCTCCCCGTGAAATGCATGGGGTTTCTCCAGGAGTTCCAGCTTCCACCAACAGTCCCATGATTAGGTTAGGGTTAATCGGATTTGTCGGGGCTTATGGGGTGATGTGGATTGAAGGATTGGAAGAGCTGGCTCTGCACTGTATCTCCATAGAAATAAAATAAAGTTCATGTGCTTATGTCTGTGGACTATTGTTTATGTAGACGTTCAGACGGCCACTGATGCCGGATAACATCCGAGCTGAAAACCCAACTCTGTAATTGTTGTGAATTATCATTAAATATATTAATGGCAGTGTAGTAGCATCAGCACTGGACTTCGGTCCCAAGTTCGAATCCGGCCGGCTCCCTTGCACGCCCTCCATCCGTGCCTGGGTTGAGTGTCGAGCTAGCAACTCGACCTCGTAAAAAAACCTGGAGAGGGATGGACTCCGCCAGGTTTCAGTTGCCCAAGATGCTGTACGCTGAGCAATACCAAAAAGATCGGTGCAAAAAGCTTGTCATGACGGTGCCCCGACAACTCCAGCAGGAGACACACACACACACACACACACACATCCCCCCCCCCCTGCCCCCCGCGCTCATCTTGGTAACAATGCTCAGGAATGCTGATTTCCAAATTATGCTGTTCATAATCCTCAAGTTTAGAGTCTGGTTCCTAAAGGATTTCCCAAAATGGTCAGGCAGTAGATCAGCAGCAGATGGTTCCCTTCACATGAGGCAGGTGGGGAATCGTATGAAGGGCTGGCACGTTACAATCTTACTAATGTCAAAAACTTAACCTTAAACAGAGCCCTCCAGTGCAGAGGCAGAGTAACTAATCCAAACACAAGCTACCGGAGGAATGACCAGGTGGAGACTGATGATCGAACCAGGGAAACAGGTGCAGGAAGAAACACTGAAGGAATGCATTGAGGTTTATCCAGTGAATTCGGCAGAACCATCATCAAACCAAGTCAGGCAGCTGTTACCCGAGAGAAATGCACACAGCAGCTGATCTTTTGGATCCCAAAACTTTCCTGGGGCAACTTCCCAGCCACCAGACAGGCAGTTCCAACAACCAGGGTTACTAGGCACACAGAGCTCCAGCTGTGCTCTGACAACAGCACTTGCAGACAGGGATGAGAGCCTTGATCCCATCCAGAGCCACTGGTCCTCTTTATTTGCTGTTTAGCACACAAGTTAGGAATTAGACTGGGAGGAAGGAAACAAAATAGGGAACGATGGAGGTGGGAAGAAAATAGATCGAGGAAAAGGGTGGAGCAGATGTTATCAGGCCAGGCAGTATCCATGGAAAAGAGTGAATAGTGGCTGTTTTGAGCCAAGATCTTTCATCGGTCCAAGATGTCGACTGTACTCTTTTCCACAGATGCTGCCTGGCCTGCTGAGTTCCTCCCACATTGTGTGTTTCTTGGATTTCCAGCATCTGCAGCTTTTCTCTCGTTTGTGAGCAGATGTTTGGTCAATGTGCATGTAGAATGCAAGGTAAGTGCCAAGGGTGTGGAGAACCTGGAGTCCAATCCCATTGCACTCCCCCCACCTCTGATCCCAGGCCTCACTCTTTCAAGTGACTGTGCTAGTCAGTATGCAAAGCCAACCGCATGTGACCTCTGTCACGTGAGAACTGGAGGAAGCAAGTCATCCTTGAGCCCCAAGATCTCCCTCAGAACTAACTGCACACTCGGTGTGACCATGCCTCTGCTTAATGGGCAGTGGGTGTCGAGGCCCTGAGGGTAATTGTGAACAGGAACCACATCTCTGAATCACCCAAATCAAATCATGGAAAGCAATGAGCTGGTAAGTGGTAAGAGTGCAAATAGGTGCGATGGGAGCGATGGGCCAAATGGCTGTTTTGGTGTCAGCTAAGGGGCAGGTTGGGCTCTATACAGATTATCACAGAAACTGGTCAGGCACTCACGAGGAGTGCACCACCCCGGAACCTTCCATCTCAAAGCAGAGCAACAGGTCAGCAGCATGAAACAGCAGAGGGCAGAAAGTCCAGTCGTCAGAGACGAACGTTCCTCCTGTTGCAGACCCTTGCCACGTGTATTCTGCTACACCAACGGCACTGAAAGCTGAGGTTCAAGTCTTCTGCCCTGTTAGTGAGAGACTTCATGGTGACCTCAGCATAGTCACAGATAATAAACTAGGCATGGTTCCTCCCTCTCGTAACCTGGCTGAACAGACAGAAGGCTGGAACTGCAGGACCCACTCAGGCCTGCAGTTCTCAGCTGCTAAAATACCAGTGACAGAGATTGCAAACAAGCCTGGGCCAGGGAATCCCATTTCCTCTCCGTCACTGACTTGTTTTTTCCTGTTACAGCCCTTGAGGGTTTGACAATCACAGTGCTTGGGACTTTAACACGTAACTCTCCCTTGACTTACTCTGGAATTTATTTATGCCTCATGCACAATACAGAAGTTCTGTTCCTTTGTCCCTTTCTACTCAATCAGGCTAAAATAAAGAGAGAAAACATTGGGGAAAGGCATCAGGCCACGATATAGACACAGCCTGACCCATCCAATACCTCCAGCAGTCCCCATTTCTGCGTCAGTTTCCCGGCATCTGACGCTCGTTGCTTTAATCTGACAGATGTGAGGCAGAGTCAGATGACAGGACAGCAGGAAAATGTCAAATGCTGTGGCTCAGTGACAATGGTGAAAGGCAAATCAGCAATTTACTGGAAAGCATTAAAAAAGATCAAGTGCAGTGGAGCAACCCTGCACATTTGAAACTCAGCAAATCGTAGAGCACACTTACAGCAAACTTAACACTCGAGTAGTCAGCATAGGGAACATGACATGCAAATTGCACACAGCAAGCTCTCACAAACAACCGCAGATAATGATGAGATAATCTTTTGAACGTTGAATTTAAACCGGCTCTACGTTTCAGTACTCCACTGCAGCTCCATTGCGCTTAAAACTCTTAAGCAGGACATTTCATCAACCTTTGAAGTGGGAAGCGAGGGATAAGCAGGCCGGGACTCAGACCTCATGGAGAAAGCCCAGGAACGGCAGACGGTGAACCTTCCTGGGACTCTTTCCTTTAAAATGCATTTCCTCCCCACTCCATGATCACTCCCAAACAGTACCTAGTTAGCCACTTCCTTTCTGCATCCAACGTCCAGCGAAGCTACACATTGGGTGGACCCTGGGACCGCGTGGCTGTTGGAACCAGTCAGTATAGCTGTGATGAAGTGCACAAATTAATCTTGGTCAGATTACAACTGCAGCAATTGCTCTGGCAGGGCAGCTAGCTACTCACACCCAGCATCAACCTTTCCTGTAAAGACCAGGAAGCCTTAAGGCTGGGTAGGGAGGCGAGTTCATGAGAGAAGCTTACTGCAAATATTCTAAACTCAGGTTCACTCCTAAATGGAATTCTGTGCTGCATTAACACAGTACCTTTAGCCATACAAGACATAGCCAAGTGCTGGACAAAAGGGGTGGGCAAGAAATCCAAGGTAAAAGGGGCGAAGCAGGGAAATAATTAAAGGAGGTGGAATGGGCAAGAGAGATAGAGAAAGGAAAACTACAAGAGTTTATGATGGGGGGTGGGTAGAGACTTCTCTGGTTACTCTTTCTTTAGTCAACTTTTTATTCATTATCCTTTTCAATGGGATATCTGGCAATGTAACAGACTGTGATCAAATGAGGTAATGAGAATATCTCTGCAATGAATACTTAATGTGCCCTAGGCATGATCCTGCGAAAGTGTGAGGCAATCGATGCTTATTAATACATTCTTGGGCATATTGGAGCAAATAGTATCAAGAGTATTCATTAAAATCAAAGGTGCCGAGGAATTACGCCATATTGTGCAAACATAATTAATCATGCTCCCTTTGCCAGTGCTTTCTGTTGCGGTCCTCCTTTCCCCATGTGACTATCAATCCCAATAACATGCCACTGTCACGACGGGTGAACGACCTCTCTCCCTGTGACCAATGCCAATCTAATCGTGACTGATGAGCCGAGAACACTCTTCTGTGTGTGTGTGTGTGTGTGTGTGTGTGTGCCATTCAAAGCAAGCACCAGCACGTAATGCAGGATTTTCAGCATCAAGTCTTTGAAAGACCTTCAGAGCCCAAGAGCAGCAGCCATGGAGTAATTCTCGCTGGGACTCTGCTGTCACTCTGCGCAGAGGCTAAATTGATGCTGATATCAGAGGCTGATCGGGGGAACTGCAAATCTATGATACAAACACTATTACTGATTTCATATGGTAAATCTCCCGGAGCACAGCCTCACTCATCTCATCTCAGCTGCTGCTTCAGTAAAGTTATTTAAATTCACAACACTCCCAGCTGCAGCAGGTCTATCGACCTGTGTAATTACATCAGTCCTTCCCGTCACATTCTACAGGTTACAATGGTCTTCTGCAGCTTCCTCTCAGACCCACATAATGCACCTGTGAAGTCAGGACTCATTATCAGACTCTGAACAGTGAATCTACTACAAAAGTAAGTTGAAATTATCAAATGGAGAGAGAAATTGTTTCATTCTCATTCCTTTAATAGGACTCGGGCAGTTTGTCCATCAGTAGGAACTATGTGTCCGGATAAAACAGTTGTATAAATACTCCAGTGCAGGCAGGCTCATTACTGGATGAACATGGCATTCCAGGACCCCAACCCACAAAATACCAGGATAAAGGAACCCTTCTCCATTACTCTGACCATTCACCGATGGGTAACAGGATAAAGGAACCCTTCCCCATTACTCTGTCCATTCACCGATGGGTAACAGGATAAAGGAACCCTTCCCCATTACTCTGACCGTTCACCGATGGGTAACAGGATAAAGGAACCCTTCCCCATTACTCTGACCATTCACCGATGGGTAACAGGATAAAGGAACCCTTCTCCATTACTCTGACCGTTCACCGATGGGTAACAGGATAAAGGAACCCTTCTCCATTACTCTGACCGTTCACTGATAGGCAACAGTGCTGAGCTCCAGCAATAGTCTGTTCAAAGGCTTACTGAAGGGAAGATAGCACTTCCCCAACCTGATCACTGAGATACTCAGTTAACTCTGAAACATTTCTGACAACCTGATATCCATTGTATCACCATAGCCCCTTCCACCAAAAATCATCGGTAATGAACAGTTACATTTACTACAACTGCATTCCTTACTGATTGACAAAAGGTCACAAACATAAATGTGACGATTTCTCTTTCCACAGACGCTGCCTGACCTGTCAAGGTTTTCTAGCATTTTCTATTTTTGTTTTTTCCTTTACTAATTCTCTTTGCTTCAACAGATCAGTTGATTCCAGAGCTTTACCTCACTGCGCTGATCATTGTGAACAAACGGGATGTTAGTTTTAACAGAATTGACATGACCTCTTAAAAGCAGCCTTCAGTCAATCACTTCAGAGCCACCCTTCCTACACCAGAGGCACCCGTGAAGTAACTGAGAGGGAGAGGGCCTCTGTTTGCAATGCCGAATCCCACAAGACTTACCACACCAGCTTTAACTACCAGGGTTCAGGGCCACTGGGCCCTCTCCCATGTCTTTTCCTTCACCATCCAGTTACCAGAGCAGACATAGTCAAGAGGGAGTGTGCAGGTGAATAGGAATATCAGTAGCAAGGATCACTGTAGGATTATTGGTAAGATGGACATAACAATGGCAGATTGCAGGTTCAAAAATTCAAAGTACATTTATTGTCGAAGTATGTACACTATAAACAACTGAGGCATTCATCTTCTTGCAGGCAGCCACAAAGGAAAGCAATAGAACCTGTTCTGCCTCCAGAGGCACTACAGTTCACTTTGTATAACATCACTTCCTGTTCACAAGCCTTTTCCTACGCAGGTTAATACGCATTTCAACTTGAAGCCCACCTGGTAGAAAGACATGCATCTCATCCACTCTTTACTTGCCCTTGAAGCAGCAATATCTGAGAGTCTTAAGCTTTCTTAATATAGGTAAACATTTGAAGCTGTCCACAACACACACCTTTCACTCAAGCCAGGTATTGACAGCAACAAAGACTCACAACACCCCCTCCTGCAGTTTCACCACAACAAAACCCCAGTTAAGAGCTGCTACTAATACCAATTCCATCTGTACAGACATGGACAGAAAGAACTTCCATCCATCCCAGGTCACCCATTTGGCAAACCAGTCCCCATAACGCTCTTATTCAGGAGCTGCAGATGCATTAGATTTGGCTTGGTTTCTGGCTCAGCAAGACTAGAAGTGTTTGACAGTCAATCTGCCAGTTGTCTGTCCTAGAAGTTAAGCCTTCGCAATGCTGTGGAAGGAGCAAGTCTCACACCTATTGAACAACTAGACCTTCACTGTAAGTGTCTTGATGGGCAGCCAGTGCAACATGCAACCAGAGTTAGGGCAGTGCACACCAACGGATTTGAGAGGCTGGAAAAATGCTAAGGCTCTCCAGTGGCAACCTCTTGTCAGCTGATTCGACAACTTTCCAAAGCCGAAGACAGACTTTGGAGTGCTTGCACTTTAGTAAGCCGACTCTCAGCACAGAGTGACTCAATTGGGCAAAGGTTAGAACCCTTCTTTGTTCAAAGACAGGCGAGTGCAGAGGAAGTGCAGTGCATCACAAAACAAGAACTTCTCCTCGTCCAAAAGGTACCTCAGTGAACTCTGACCCTTTCTCAACTCTGAGCGGCTACTGTGAGTCAGAGGACGTATGAAGAGGCCACAACTCACCAGAGTGACCACCTTACCCAGCTGTCGTTCTGGCTGAGCGCCATGCCTCTGCTCTGCTCAGGGGATCCAAGGATCAACTCATCTACACAGAAGCTGATGCAATTGAAATACATTGCCTTGGTGAGAGGTGGAGACAAGAACTTGTGCAGTACTTGAAAAGTGCCTAGTAGTTGACAAACCATGCAGCGAAGGCCACAGACAGTACTGGAAAACAGGATTAGAACAAATGCATACTCTCATATTACAAATGCTAATGGGCCTGGTTCGGTGCTGTTATAATTCCGTTGATGCTGTAAAAGGTCTTTATCTTCAAAGAAATGGTGATGTTAGAAACATTTAACACCCCCTCTCTCAGTTAATGAAATTTGTCGACATGACCACACCAGACGAGGGCAGATCCCAACTGCAGCAGGAGGACTGCATCAGTGTCTTCACAAGACTGAAGTAAGTCGCAGAAACTGGTAAAATCAGTCAGCTCTATCATGGTATCCATAGTATCCAAGACATCTTCAAGGAGCGGTGCCTTAGAAAGATGGTGTCTACCATTAAGGATCCCCACCACCCAGGACGTGACCCCTTCTCACTGTTACCATCAGGAGCCTGAAGGCACACACAGTGACTCAAGAGCAGCTCCTTCCCCTCTGCCATCCAAATGGACACTGAACCCATGAACACTGCCTCACTGTTTTATTTTTTATTTCTGTTATTTTGCACTACTTATTTTAACTATTTAATAGACTTAACGTAACTCGATTTTCTTCTCTGATTGAGCTTTCATGACATATGCCGGTGATATCAAACCTGATTCAGATCCTGCTTGACATGCAGCTCTCTTCCTTTCTATACGCGGCTCCTGTGCCTCTATGGATGTCACTTCTTCTTCTGGCCATCTGCAACTGCCCTCAAGAAGATGGTGGTGACCCATCTCCTTGAACATCTGTTGGCCTCATGATGGTGCTCCCACAGAGCTGTTAGGAAGCAAACTCCAACATTTAGCTTCAGCGACAATGAAGAACCAAGTCGGGATAGTAAACAGTTTGGAGCTAACCCCAGCAGAGCAAAGCATTCACCAGGGATGCAGCTTAGCTGACATTCCAAGCCTGTCAATGGTAAATATCACCTCCTGTAGCATGTGCCAAGAAATTTCAAGTTTTTCCTGAAATTTAAAATACAAGTGTCTTTTGTTAATTAAGTGTACCTGAATAACTTCTCCAAAGCAAGTTATGAACGTGGCAAGGAAATGTAGCATGAAGTCAACGTCACGTTCCCCTCACTCTGCTGGGCGGCCCCATTGTGAAATAAGTGAGACCCCGGTAGTGTATAGACTCAAAGCACAGAAGGAGGCCTTTCAGCCCATCCGATCCAGTACCGACCTATGTTAACTTTATCTACCAACAACTGGTCCAAAGCCTTCGATTGTAAAGTACTTTTTGCAACAGTCACATGCTGAAAGTATGCTCTCAAATAGCCAACCTTTTCCCAGAGAACAGCATCGCATACCTGTACCGCACCCTTGGATTCCCTCCCGATACCTCTGGAAGGAGAACGGAGGCTGGACAGGTGGTTCTTCAACAGGACCATGACCAACAGCATCACTTGCAGGTGTGCTGGTGCTGCTGGGGTAGGGATGGAATGGTCCTGGCAGGGGACAGGAAGCTAAGCAAAGACTAGAGAAGAAATGAGAAGCAGAAAATGAGTGAAGGCTTGAAAGGCAAGACAAAACTAAAGTCAGAAAATGGATATAGTCACATTCTGGTTGACTTCTGGTGGATGTCGAGTTTAGTGATTAAGGTAGACAAGCTGAAAGTTCAGACAGACAGAAGCTATCAAACTAATTATGGAAATGTGGTTCATAGAGGGGCAGGACTGGAGCACTCTGCAGAGGTTAGGGAAGAAATAAGAAAGAGGATTAAATAGAAGTATTTTGCAATATTGGTTATAGAAACAATCGGTTCAGAGTTACAGAACAGCACAGCATGGAAACAGCCCCTTTGGGCCAATTAATCCATGTTCAACAATTTAGTTCCTTTTGCAACAAGGGATGATGTGCATGAAAGATCATAAAATGAGGCTACATAGATTGTACTAAAGAACAAATAAGGGCCAGTCACATTGCTGGAACTGTATTGTAGAGCTCTAAACTGTCCAAAGGAGGTAGAAGAGCAAGTATGTAGGCAGATTTCCAACAAGTGTGAAAATGGGATTAGCCGCGTACAAACCGGGATCTGCGCTGAGCAAGCAGATAACCCCAGAGCCAAAGGAGTTGCGACTATGGGTAGTGGCCCAGTGTCAGCGAGAGAAAGGTTGCATTGTAGTGATCATTATTAATAAAATGTCAGTTAAAGTTTGGGTGAGGACAGTTTTGTTGGTCTGAGAATTGATTTGGCAAATGTGAACAGGAAACAGCCACTAGATGGTAAATCAACCCCAGAACAAACAGTTCAGGCTAAAAGTTCCCACAGAGGAAAGACAGTCCCCTGGGTCACAGAGGGCAAGATGAGTCAAAGAGAAAGAAAGGGTTATGGAAAATACTTAATCAGCATATAGACTAGGAGAATATGGAAAGATTAAAGGTGAAAAGCAGAGACGAATGTTAAAACATCAAAAAGTTAGATAAAATAAAAACACAAAGATGCTTTCTCAGAACAGGAGTATAATTAAGTAAAAGTGTCAATGTGGACAAGTTCTTTAGTGTAGTATCCACAGGAGGCACTGCCTCCAGAAGGCTAAATCCATCAAAGGGGCATGCCATCTTCTTACAGCTACCATTAGCTAGGAGGTACAGAAGCATGAAGTCCAAAACACCAGGTTCAAGAACAGTTACTTCCCTTCAACCATTCAGTTGCTGAACCAACCAGAACAACCCTAATCACTACACTATAATTACTTGTGTTTTTTGTTCTAATTCTGTTCTTTCATGTAAAAAAAATTCTTTTTTTTCTTATGAATGATGTTTAACTGTGTATCTGTGATATGGCTGCATGGTTTTCATTGCATGTGACTGTACACTTCCACCTCGTCTGAGAAACCTCTCACTGCTCCTTGTCACTTGCCCAACGTTCTGCCCACTTTTATTTCATCAACTTCAATCCTGATGACAAACCCTAACACTAACGAATTCATTTGGGAAGCCTGTATGTCCCAAACTGTCCTCTGCATTACATCTACAAAAATAATTGGATGTGATTTGTTCTTAACAAATCCATTCTTCAATCAGTACATACTTGTCCAAGTGACTGCCAGTTCTGTTTCTGATTGGTGGTGGAGAAAGTTTTAGATAAAAAGTGAAACTAATTGCTCAGTAGATACTTGAACAAAAATGGACCATTTGCAATGTTCTATAACCCAACTACAAGGTTATGGTCAGGGTCAGGCTGAAAGTAACCTTGATTCTTCAACTTGAGCGATTGAATCACAAATACTTCCATCCACCCGTACCAGCTTGTGCTCACCACTGGCCAGAGTCACAGTTGCCCTTAGCTCAGAGCTGTTTCTGATCTCTGCCACATTGCACAGTCACCCAAACTCCATACTCAAGAGGAGGAGGAGATTTAACTTCCTTTTCCTCCTGTCTGTATAGCCAGATACAGATTGTGGTAACTCCCGGTCCATGTAGAGGTCTCCCAGGCAACATCCTACCAGGAGAGGCAAAAGACAGTCTGCTGTGTACCCAGTTCTCAGCAGCCTCCCACTCCCACCTATCACCAGCAAAGCATCAATTCATTCAGTAGCCCCACTCCCCCGTGGACAGAAGATAGGGGATATTCACTGAGGAGCAGAACAGAAGCAATAGGTTTTGACTGATGAAGGAATATGTGGCATTATGCAGGAAAACCTGACACCATTGTTTCAGAAACCATTATGATTGAATCATCCAGTCACACTGTATGGAGATGAGCCCTTCAGCCCATCTGCTCAATGCCGACCAAGACTTCATCTAAGTTAGCTTCATTTGCGCATGTATATGTAAACCAGGGACTTTCACAGACTTTGTTTGACGTTAACTCAATGCCATTACAAGGTAAATTTCTGTAACTTGTGGCCTCACAATTTACAGCCCCAATCTTTAAATCGTTAGCGGATTTGGTTATAATATAGTGCACCCAAGTTCCTTCATTGAAATCACTGATATTGATGGCAACTGGCCGAGATTCCAGCTCTGATCTATGTGGCACCTTGTTTATTACAGTTTGCTAATCCTGAAATGACCCTCATAGCAATTGATTCTAGTGCCCCATCCACTCTGTCAGATTGCATTGTGATGTACAGTCTCCAGCGCCAGATATTCCCACACTACCTTGTGTTCGGTGAATACACAGACTGATCATCTGAAGGCAGAATCTAATCTCACTGCAATCTCTCTTTGTGCATCTTGCCAATCCTACACCAGTCAACTCTAATCTGACTACATTCAGGCCTGGAGAATGAATAAGGCTGCTTTTTCCTCAATTAGTTTACTTGAACATTTTAATAATCTGCAAATCTTCATGTGATTTTATTGAAAATATCATATTTAATAATGTTTTAAAGTGTTCACAGTACCAAGGACATTAAAATCAGTAAGTACAAAGAGACACCCAGCATTGAGGACAAATTGCACCCCTGAGCTTTGCTTCCCGCGATGTCTGCAACACCCTTAGCACCTTCTGCTAGCCATGGATTACCGAAGAAATGGCAGCCACTTTCAGAACATTGCCCACCATGGCAACACCAGCAGCAGGACATGATCTGTTCCTGGTCTGGCATTTGCCAGAAATGACAGGTTTCTGCCGTAGTTTCCCGAACCCAACAGTAACGTCACTCCAGTTGGGAACTTTCACAGTATTGATGGGACAGTACTGTACTACCGGAGTTCCTTGTCAGTCACAACCAGCACCACACAGTCTTCTCCTCACTAATTTGTTATCTCACCTCTGGAGCGTCATGCACCATATCAACACAGGGCAGGAACTAATGCAGCATGTTCCATCATGTACAATGCATAAACTGAAACCCGATCCTACACCACACTGTACACTGTAAAACCAGATCCTACACTACACACTGTAAAACCAAATCCTACCCCCCACACACTGTGTACACTGTAAACACAGATCCTACACTACACACTGTAAAACCAGATCCTACCCCCCCCACACTGTGTACACTGTAAAACCAGATCCTACCCCACACACACAGTGTACACTGTAAAACCAGATCCTACCCCACACACTGTGTACACTGTAAAACCAGATCCTACCCCCCACACAGTGTGTACACTGTAAAACCAGATCCTACCCCACACACTGTGTACACTGTAAAACCAGATCCTACCCCACACACTGTGTACACTGTAAAACCAGATCCTACCCCCCACACACTGTAAAACCAGATCCTACCCCACACACTGTGTACACTGTAAAACCAGATCCTACCCCACACACTATACACTGTAAAACCAGATCCTACCCCACACACTGTGTACACTGTAAAACCAGATCCTACCCCACACACACAGTGTACACTGTAAAACCAGATCCTACCCCACACACTGTGTACACTGTAAAACCAGATCCTACCCCCCACACAGTGTGTACACTGTAAAACCAGATCCTACCCCACACACTGTGTACACTGTAAAACCAGATCCTACCCCACACACTGTGTACACTGTAAAACCAGATCCTACCCCCCACACACTGTAAAACCAGATCCTACCCCACACACTGTGTACACTGTAAAACCAGATCCTACCCCACACACTATACACTGTAAAACCAGATCCTACCCCACACACTGTGTACACTGTAAAACCAGATCCTACACTACACACTGTAAAACCAAATCCTACCCCCACACACTGTGTACACTGTAAACACAGATCCTACACTACACACTGTAAAACCAGATCCTACCCCCCCCACACTGTGTACACTGTAAAACCAGATCCTACCCCACACACACAGTGTACACTGTAAAACCAGATCCTACCCCACACACTGTGTACACTGTAAAACCAGATCCTACCCCCCACACAGTGTGTACACTGTAAAACCAGATCCTACCCCACACACTGTGTACACTGTAAAACCAGATCCTACCCCACACACTGTGTACACTGTAAAACCAGATCCTACCCCACACACAGTGTACACTGTAAAACCAGATCCTACCCCACACACAGTGTACACTGTAAAACCAGATCCTACCCCCACACACAGTGTACACTGTAAAACCAGATCCTACACCACACACAGTGTACACTGTAAAACCAGATCCTACCCCACACACACACTGTGTACACTGTAAAACCAGATCCTACCCCCCACACACAGTGTACACTGTAAAACCAGATCCTACCCCACACACAGTGTACACTGTAAAACCAGATCCTACCCCCACACAGTGTACACTGTAAAACCAGATCCTACCCCACACACTGTAAAACCAGATCCTACCCCACACACACTGTGTACACTGTAAACACAGATCCTACACTACACACTGTAAAACCAGATCCTACCCCCCCCACACTGTGTACACTGTAAAACCAGATCCTACCCCACACACACAGTGTACACTGTAAAACCAGATCCTACCCCACACACTGTGTACACTGTAAAACCAGATCCTACCCCCCACACAGTGTGTACACTGTAAAACCAGATCCTACCCCACACACTGTGTACACTGTAAAACCAGATCCTACCCCACACACTGTGTACACTGTAAAACCAGATCCTACCCCCCACACACTGTAAAACCAGATCCTACCCCACACACTGTGTACACTGTAAAACCAGATCCTACCCCACACACTATACACTGTAAAACCAGATCCTACCCCACACACTGTGTACACTGTAAAACCAGATCCTACCCCACACACACAGTGTACACTGTAAAACCAGATCCTACCCCACACACTGTGTACACTGTAAAACCAGATCCTACCCCCCACACAGTGTGTACACTGTAAAACCAGATCCTACCCCACACACTGTGTACACTGTAAAACCAGATCCTACCCCACACACTGTGTACACTGTAAAACCAGATCCTACCCCCCACACACTGTAAAACCAGATCCTACCCCACACACTGTGTACACTGTAAAACCAGATCCTACCCCACACACTATACACTGTAAAACCAGATCCTACCCCACACACTGTGTACACTGTAAAACCAGATCCTACACTACACACTGTAAAACCAAATCCTACCCCCACACACTGTGTACACTGTAAACACAGATCCTACACTACACACTGTAAAACCAGATCCTACCCCCCCCACACTGTGTACACTGTAAAACCAGATCCTACCCCACACACACAGTGTACACTGTAAAACCAGATCCTACCCCACACACTGTGTACACTGTAAAACCAGATCCTACCCCCCACACAGTGTGTACACTGTAAAACCAGATCCTACCCCACACACTGTGTACACTGTAAAACCAGATCCTACCCCACACACTGTGTACACTGTAAAACCAGATCCTACCCCACACACAGTGTACACTGTAAAACCAGATCCTACCCCACACACAGTGTACACTGTAAAACCAGATCCTACCCCCACACACAGTGTACACTGTAAAACCAGATCCTACACCACACACAGTGTACACTGTAAAACCAGATCCTACCCCACACACACACTGTGTACACTGTAAAACCAGATCCTACCCCCCACACACAGTGTACACTGTAAAACCAGATCCTACCCCACACACAGTGTACACTGTAAAACCAGATCCTACCCCCACACAGTGTACACTGTAAAACCAGATCCTACCCCACACACTGTAAAACCAGATCCTACCCCACACACTGTAAAACCAGATCCTACCCCCCCACACACTGTGTACACTGTAAAACCAGATCCTACCCCACAGTGTACACTGTAAAACCAGATCCTACCCCACACACTGTGTACACTGTAAAACCAGATCCTACACTACACACTGTAAAACCAAATCCTACCCCCACACACTGTGTACACTGTAAACACAGATCCTACACTACACACTGTAAAACCAGATCCTACCCCCCCCACACTGTGTACACTGTAAAACCAGATCCTACCCCACACACACAGTGTACACTGTAAAACCAGATCCTACCCCACACACTGTGTACACTGTAAAACCAGATCCTACCCCCCACACAGTGTGTACACTGTAAAACCAGATCCTACCCCACACACTGTGTACACTGTAAAACCAGATCCTACCCCACACACTGTGTACACTGTAAAACCAGATCCTACCCCACACACAGTGTACACTGTAAAACCAGATCCTACCCCACACACAGTGTACACTGTAAAACCAGATCCTACCCCCACACACAGTGTACACTGTAAAACCAGATCCTACACCACACACAGTGTACACTGTAAAACCAGATCCTACCCCACACACACACTGTGTACACTGTAAAACCAGATCCTACCCCCCACACACAGTGTACACTGTAAAACCAGATCCTACCCCACACACAGTGTACACTGTAAAACCAGATCCTACCCCCACACAGTGTACACTGTAAAACCAGATCCTACCCCACACACTGTAAAACCAGATCCTACCCCACACACTGTAAAACCAGATCCTACCCCCCCACACACTGTGTACACTGTAAAACCAGATCCTACCCCACAGTGTACACTGTAAAACCAGATCCTACCCCACACACTGTGTACACTGTAAAACCAGATCCTACACTACACACAGTGTACACTGTAAAACCAGATCCTACCCCACAGTGTACACTGTAAAACCAGATCCTACCCCACACACTGTGTACACTGTAAAACCAGATCCTACCCCCCACACACTGTAAAACCAGATCCTACCCCACACACAGTGTACACTGTAAAACCAGATCCTACCCCCCACACACTGTGTACACTGTAAAACCAGATCCTACCCCACACACTGTGTACACTGTAAAACCAGATCCTACCCCACACACTGTGTACACTGTAAAACCAGATCCTACACTACACACTGTAAAACCAGATCCTACCCCACACACTGTGTACACTGTAAAACCAGATCCTACCCCCCACACACTGTAAAACCAGATCCTACCCCACACACTGTGTACACTGTAAAACCAGATCCTACCCCACACACTGTGTACACTGTAAAACCAGATCCTACCCCCCACACACTGTAAAACCAGATCCTACCCCACACACAGTGTACACTGTAAAACCAGATCCTACCCCCACACACTGTGTACACTGTAAAACCAGATCCTAACCCCACACACTGTGTACACTGTAAAACCAGATCCTACCCCCCCACACACTGTGTACTCTGTAAAACCAGATCCTACCCCACACACTGTGTACAGTGTAAAACCAGATCCTACCCCACACACTGTGTACAGTGTAAAACCAGATCCTACACCACACACAGTGTACACTGTAAAACCAGATCCTACCCCACACACAGTGTACACTGTAAAACCAGATCCTACACCACACACTGTGTACACTGTAAAACCAGATCCTACCCCACACACTGTGTACACTGTAAAACCAGATCCTACCCCACACACAGTGTACACTGTAAAACCAGATCCTACCCCACACACAGTGTACACTGTAAAACCAGATCCTACCCCACACACAGTGTACACTGTAAAACCAGATCCTACCCCCACACACAGTGTACACTGTAAAACCAGATCCTACACCACACACAGTGTACACTGTAAAACCAGATCCTACCCCACACACACACTGTGTACACTGTAAAACCAGATCCTACCCCCCACACACAGTGTACACTGTAAAACCAGATCCTACCCCACACACAGTGTACACTGTAAAACCAGATCCTACCCCCACACAGTGTACACTGTAAAACCAGATCCTACCCCACACACTGTAAAACCAGATCCTACCCCACACACAGTGTACACTGTAAAACCAGATCCTACCCCCCCACACACTGTGTACACTGTAAAACCAGATCCTACCCCACAGTGTACACTGTAAAACCAGATCCTACCCCACACACTGTGTACACTGTAAAACCAGATCCTACACTACACACAGTGTACACTGTAAAACCAGATCCTACCCCACAGTGTACACTGTAAAACCAGATCCTACCCCACACACTGTGTACACTGTAAAACCAGATCCTACCCCCCACACACTGTAAAACCAGATCCTACCCCACACACAGTGTACACTGTAAAACCAGATCCTACCCCCCACACACTGTGTACACTGTAAAACCAGATCCTACCCCACACACTGTGTACACTGTAAAACCAGATCCTACACTACACACTGTAAAACCAGATCCTACCCCACACACTGTGTACACTGTAAAACCAGATCCTACCCCCCACACACTGTAAAACCAGATCCTACCCCACACACTGTGTACACTGTAAAACCAGATCCTACCCCACACACTGTGTACACTGTAAAACCAGATCCTACCCCCCACACACTGTAAAACCAGATCCTACCCCACACACAGTGTACACTGTAAAACCAGATCCTACCCCCACACACTGTGTACACTGTAAAACCAGATCCTAACCCCACACACTGTGTACACTGTAAAACCAGATCCTACCCCCACACACACTGTGTACTCTGTAAAACCAGATCCTACCCCACACACTGTGTACAGTGTAAAACCAGATCCTACACCACACACAGTGTACACTGTAAAACCAGATCCTACCCCCACACACTGTGTACACTGTAAAACCAGATCCTACCCCCACACACTGTGTACACTGTAAAACCAGATCCTACCCCCCCACACACTGTGTACTCTGTAAAACCAGATCCTACCCCACACACTGTGTACAGTGTAAAACCAGATCCTACACCACACACAGTGTACACTGTAAAACCAGATCCTACCCCACACACAGTGTACACTGTAAAACCAGATCCTACACCACACACTGTGTACACTGTAAAACCAGATCCTACCCCACACACAGTGTACACTGTAAAACCAGATCCTACCCCACACACAGTGTACACTGTAAAACCAGATCCTACCCCCCACACACTATACACTGTAAAACCAGATCCTACCCCACACACTGTGTACACTGTAAAACCAGATCCTACCCCACACACTGTGTACACTGTAAAACCAGATCCTACACCACACACAGTGTACACTGTAAAACCAGATCCTACCCCACACACTGTGTACAGTGTAAAACCAGATCCTACACCACACACTGTGTACACTGTAAAACCAGATCCTACCCCACACACACTGTGTACACTGTAAAACCAGATCCTACACTACACACTGTGTACACTGTAAAACCAGATCCTACCCCCACACAGTGTACACTGTAAAACCAGATCCTACACCACACAGTGTACACTGTAAAACCAGATCCTACCCCACACACTGTGTACACTGTAAAACCAGATCCTACCCCCACACACTGTGTACACTGTAAAACCAGATCCTACCCCCACACACTGTGTACACTGTAAAACCAGATCCTACCCCCACACACTGTGTACACTGTAAAACCAGATCCTACACCACACACAGTGTACACTGTAAAACCAGATCCTACCCCACACACAGTGTACACTGTAAAACCAGATCCTACCCCACACACACAGTGTACACTGTAAAACCAGATCCTACCCCACACACAGTGTACACTGTAAAACCAGATCCTACCCCCCACACACTGTGTACACTGTAAAACCAGATCCTACCCCACACACAGTGTACACTGTAAAACCAGATCCTACCCCCCCCCCACACACTGTGTACACTGTAAAACCAGATCCTACACTACACACTGTAAAACCAGATCCCCAGCTGACCACATTGCTACATTTTTTTGTGGATAGCTTCATAATTTAAAATGAACTTTGACGGACGTATATTCCAACAGTTGAGTGTGAGTGCAAATATACTTCTATTATCTTGAAACACAAAGAACCAGATAATCTGAGTAGCCTCTCTTCTCCTGGCATTCTTAGACTTCAGCTCAAAATTATATTTCAGTTTCTAAATCTGCACAAGATCCTATTCATCCACGTGTCTGGTGATTTACAATGGCTCCTGGTCCATTCAGACATCAGTTTTAAAGTGTATACCCTAAGGCATCACTCCTCCCATCTCTGTGGCTATAAAAGGACATGAGGGTCCTTTCAGGCTTTCCCTGACATCTTTCTCCATTACTCACCTACACTCGTTAGCACACAAAATCTTACTGCCTCTCCCCTGTTTTCTGACCTTCCTAAAAATCCATCACTTTCCTCCTTAGCAAGGTGCCCATCGTTATTCACTAACACTACTGTGAACTGCCTAGGCAATATTTAACAGCTCCTGATAAGAGGTGTGGAAGGACACTGCAGAAAAGGCAGTTGGAGATTGAGGGTGGACAGTGATGTTGATACGAACTTTTGAAGAGACCCTTTAACTGCAATGTTGATAACATTCGTTAGTACACGATCACAACAGTTGCCAAGCAGCAACTTATGAGTAATTTGGTTCTATTCTTAGTGTTCCTTCTTGCACTGTGAAAGATGCTTCAACACATACAATCCTGCAGTTTTTAGAATTTTCACCCGATTTAAGGGGCTAGCGTTGAATCAGTGGAGGCCGGGGCACTAAATAAACCATTTAATTCAGGAGGGGTAAGGGAGACCAGTGAAAATTTGCCTGCCCTGAATGCCAATCTAACGCTAGCTATGAAGAGCTTTTCAGATCACATCGTAGCAGAGCTGAAATTTTGACTTTCCTAAAAATCCAACTGAATAAAGCTGTTTATCTCAGCACTGCACACTTCAAGACATTTCACTCTGGCCTGCAACAGAGTGCAATAACAAGTTGCCTGGGTCATACTGTATCACTCAAAGTTCACTGGCATCATTTGTGATGACCTCATTCCCTGAACGTTTCTCCTTTTGGAGCACCACAGGGGATCTTGGACCTACTTGTGTTGAGGTGCCTGTCACAGGGTACTCCCAGGACAACATGGGCCTGAAAAACTGCCTGCCAAATTGAATAAATTACATATGCCCTCCCCCTTCTAAACCAACTCCCTACACACCATCCTGTTCTGAGCACTTCATTACCCTGCCACGATCACACTCATCCTCCAGATTCCCACTCGTTCCCTTCCAAACTCAACAATCCCATCAGAAGGGTTTTGACTCAAAACGTCAACTCTACAGTTTTTCCCCATCGATCCTGCCTGGCCTGCAGAGTTCCTCCAGCATTTTGTGGGTGTTGCTTAGAACCCCATCAGTAAATGCCTGCCTCGCCACTGAAACCTCCCCCTAATACTTCATCAATCAGCCCCCCCCACTCCAATTGCCCATGTCTGCCCCAGTGCCACCCCAGATACATTCTCAACCTCCTACTATCCAGAGCACAAGCTCAGTTAGTGCTGGGTCTGGGGATTCAGCAGAGAAAGCAATCCAACAGATTCTAGAGCCTGCCCCTCTGCAACATCCTGACTAAGAGTGAACAGTTCACTGCTATCCTGTAGGCAACTCTGAAGTTCATTACAATTCACTTTGAAGCATACTTCACTTTACCTGTGTCTTAAACACTGGCCTCAACAAGAAATATGAAATTAAAACAGATTATACCTAGTTAACACCAATACTTGAGGTCTAAAAATAACACCCAGAGTTTGAAATAAGCAACACGATGAGGAAATGGTTTAAATTATTCAATTCAGTTACTAAATGTATTAAATTATCATTTTTTAAATTTCAGAGATACAGTGCAGAATAGGCCCTTCCAGCCCTTCACTGTGCTGCCTAGCAACCCCCGATTTCACCCTAGCCTAATCACAGGGCAAATTACAATGACCAATTAACCTTCTCACTGGCCTGTCCTTGGACTGTGGAAGGAAACCGGAGCACCCGGGGAAAACTCACGCATTCCTTAGGGAGGACATCGGAATTGAACTCCAAGTTCCAGTGCCCTAAGCTATGACAGAGTCAGGTTAACTGCTACACTACAATGGCTCCCAAATGCAGAAACATTTGATCATCTAAATGTTGCTGCATATTACAAACAAATATTTGGCAGCGTATACTCAGAATACACTGTCTTTCCGTTAATTTACAGCTTATCTGTACTCCATTTACTGCCTACCCCTCTATACCCCTGCCAAACAAACACTCATCTGAGGGCAGCCAGAGCTCATTTTTGGTTTGCTGTTCAGGTATGTTACAATTACAGCTGAAAGGCTTTTCATGTTGACCTCACTACACTGACAGGTGCTGTCCTTTCCCACAACTGGTGAGCTCCCAGCTCCTTCTTTTACTGAACCCTCCACCTAAACAGAAAGCCACAGTGAGGAGTCTGCAAGGTAAAGATGAACCAGTTAGAGCTTGGCGTTTTGCCCTGTATTCATATTTTGACAACAGTATGTCGCACACAAAAATACTCGTAGCATATATCCACTCTTGCATCATAATAGGGCGAGGAAATGGAGAGACAAAATACCGACACAAACTCAGCAGCTTTAATATCTGACGTGGGATGCCCACAGTGAAACTGCCGTGAGTGAAGTTGCTTTACGAAGCACCATCTAGCAGATACTCAAGTGAAAAGTGCTCACTTCCTACTTCTTTGACTACTCCTCATGTTACAAAGTACTTCCTCCAAGAACAAGCACGCCAACAGCATTGTTTATCAGCAGGCTGAGCCCTCGGCAAGATCAAGGACTCTCTTGATCTGTGCAGTCGCTGCCCTGCTAGGTTACTGCATTCACACCTTTTCTTCCTCACTTATATTTACTATCCCAAAAAAAGTCAACCATGAAGAATAACTGCTCCTCTGGAGAGCCTCAGACTACTCAGTAGAATTGAGAGAGCACTTCATCCATCTCCAGCCCCATCACCATGAACATGTCTGTCTGTTCCCTCTCACAGGTAGGATGCACGAGAGAACAGACACAAGGAGTACTTTTGTCCGTGAAGTAGTGTTGTCAAAACATTGGTATGGAAACACCAGCGCCCTTGAACAGAAAAGCCTATGAAAAGTAATGGATACAGTCCAGTCCATCACAGGAAAAGCCCTCCCCACCACTGACCACATCCACAAGGAGAGCTGTCGCAGGAAAACAGCATCCATCATCAGGGACCCCTACCATCCAGGCCATGCTCTCTTCTCATTGCTGCCATCAGGAAGAAGGTGCAGGAGCCTCAGGACTCACACCACCAGATTCAGGAACAAGCTGTTGAACTAGTGTAGATAACTTCACTCACCCCAGCACTGAAATGATTCCACAACCTATGGACTCACTTTCAGGAACTTTATAACCCATGTTCTTAGTATTTAATTACTTATTCATTATTATTTTTTCTTTTTGTATTTGCAAACCAGTTGTTCGTTAGTCTTTGTGTGCAGCTTTTCATTGGCTCTATTGTGCCTCTTTCTATGTACTGTGAATGCCTGCAAGAAAATGAACCCCAGGGTAGTGTATGTACTTTGATAATAAATTTGCTTTAAGTACAGGGCAAAACACTGAGTTTTCACTGCCTCAGCTCCTCGCCCGTTTCTGGATGTGGCTGTTAGTTTATGTGAAAGGTCTACCAGTTGAAACATACTGCAGAAAGAGGTCCTTTGCCCCATCACGTCCATACTGGCCACTGTGTGTCTCCCACCTATATTCATCCCCTTCACCAGCCCCCAGCCTCACCATTCAGCTGGTGTCAAGGTACTTAAAAGTTACAAGAATACCTGCCTCCATAACCCACTCATACACTTTGTTCTACATAAACCATGCTCCAAGTGACAATACTTTTTAAAAATTAGATTCTTTAATTGTTCTCTTAAATTTAAGCCTTCTGCATTTAAACAGCTCTAATAATGGGATAGGTTTCCCACTGCCTACCCTACCTATGCTCCAAATATTGTTACATACTTCTATCGGGTCCCTGTCAGCATTCCGCTCTGAGGAAAACAAACCCAGCCTCTCCAGCTTCCCATTTAAACAAAAGGGTCGATCCTCCTCTGCACCCTTCCCAGTTTAATCCTGCCCTTCCTTACGCTCGGTGACCAGAACTGCACCAACTGCGCCATAACCGAAGCTTTGTATTGTTGGTCCATAACCTCTTCTGCAGGGTTCCATGCCATAGCTAATGAAGGCAAGTGTGCTCATGTGGCCGTGTTGCTACTTCTGGGAATACTTGGACTGCGCTCAACACTCTGGGACAGCAGTAATAAAAAAAATGAATAGAAAAATGGACGTCACCAGCAGCTACACACACACAGCTACAAACACTCACACACGGACCACACCTTCATATACACACACACCACACACTGATATACACACTCACACACACAGTGCCTCTCCTTTCGAAGTCTTTTCTCAAACTTTTTTCCCCAGCAGCAAGTTTATCTAGCGAGTACACATGGAACTAGGTGAACACATCCATCTGCAGCAACACTTCAAAAGGAAAAGCACTCTTGCATGGAGTCACGGTGTAGGAGGTGCTGTACACGGGACAGAGGGAGCCGTGCGGACAGCCTGGTACTTGGCACAGCAAACGCCGGACAAATGTCAGTACAGGCATGCTCTTCCAGCGACAGTACTGCCCATACATTTTGGAGAAGCCACATATTTTGAGGAAGGATACATATGTTTCTTCAATGTACTCAAAGCAAATGCTTGACGTAAATTGTTTATACTTAAAGCAAGCTATAAAATTTAAAATGTTAAACGTCTTTCAGCTTGAACAAAACAGAGCACTGTCACAATGGTCAGTGAACAGATGCAAACAGATGCTCGATAAAAACTCTCAAGGAAATGGAAGTTGAAACTACCGTGATGTCCCACACAGATCTTCCCTGCCTCCTTTCAAAAGCAAACTTGCAGACTTAAAGCTTTAGAGGAGCCATTCCTGAAGCCACAAGGTCGACCAAGTAAATTCGGGTCATTTTGGATCAATCATTATGCGTCACCCATACAGAGCTGATGGGCGAAAAGGCAGTGGACAATAATACCGTCTGTCTATTCTCTGTGTGATACTTAATGCAGGAGTGTGGGGAGACTGCTCTCCAGTTTAAGCTACAACAAAATTCTGTCATATAAAGACTCTGGCCAGAACTTGCAGATGTCATGCTTGCCGTCAACAAAGCAAAAAAAAACAACCATCATCAGTATCTGTACTTGAAGGCAAGTTATGCTTGAGCATTCCCTCCAGGGTTAAACTGGAATTTATACAATTCAATGACCTAAAGCTGAGGTACGGAACAATTCACTCACTTTCTACAACAGCAAATGATAATGGATGCTTTCTGCTTCTGCAGTAATTTTTGAATGCCCCGTGTCCTGGCTGTACTTATCCCGTACGTCAGGCGTCTCCTGCAGATGCCACTACACAGTGACAGACAAAGGGGAGATGTATGGCACACTGCCAGAGCAATTCTTCAACTCTTGTCGCAAGCTGACAGCCATGTTAGTGGAGCATTCAAAACATTCACGTTGCTGGCCGCCAACTTAGCGAAGTTCACAGGACACACGACAGCCTCCATTACAGACTCCGGACTGAAGTATGTTGCACTGACCCTCTTTTTCAGCATTATTCCACCCTACCTTTCTTTATTTTAATCACCAATTAATTCATGGCAATAAACAAAAGTTGCAACAGATGTGGGGGCGGGTCATTCATGCCCCTACCAAAAAGAAATGGCTGTAATTTTAGCACATGGAACATATACATGTGAAAAAAATTCACCTTCTCTCATACACAAAGTGCAAAGCCTCATTCAAATCGAATAAACTCTACTCCTAGTTCGGTGCCAAACCGTTGGCCAATCGGAGATCATGGTTTAGGATACCTACTGTGTGCAAACAGATCATTGGCTGTTGTCCTACCAATAACCTCCACCTTGTGTTGGCGATGACAGAAGACGATTTAACAATCAGTCCACAGGAAATGTGTCTTACAGCCAGTGCGTCCCTGTTGCCCCCACACTAAAGCGCAACCACTCACTCACTGACCTTTCCCTCTTCTTTCCTCCCTCTTTCACCTCTCATTCCCTCACTCACTTACTCCACCTCCCACCGCCTCCTCGTACTGACAGGTCACCCACAACATCTCTTCCCCTTTCACGAGAGAAAATGATTGTTCTTTCTTCGCTGAATCCAGCTAATATCCCACACATGACAGCCCCCTGCCCACTCACTCAGCTAGCCAGCCAGAGCCCTCGCTGCCCCAACACCCACCCGGAGTCTGCCCGACCACTCCGTGCACTCACCGTTAAGCCCCCAGCGCTCCTGATTCTGCTTCACTTGCTCGGGGCTCAGACCTGTGTTCTCATTCACGCCGAAGTAGGCAAGAACTTCTTCCACCGTCTTGCTGTGCGCCTTCTCCATGCTGCCTGCACGCCGGCGGCTCTCAGCAGCCGTTTAGCTGGACTCTGATACGCGGCACCGCACTCCACCCGCTCCCAGCGCATCCGCAGGTGTGTTTGGCTCGGCGAGCTCGCCGCCCTGGCCCCGCCCCGCCACTAATCCCGCCCATCCTGCGGGCCCCGATTGGCTGTCAAAGCGCGGGGGTGCGAAGAAACCCCGCCCCCCGCGGGAGCCGCGCCCCCTGATTGGCGGGCATTTAAGAAAGCCCCTTCTATCTGCTTCCGTGTGTCGAAGGGGCGCGCTGGAGCGGAGCGGACACACGCCGCTTCCTTGTACCGCAGCGGCGGCACCCTGCACCCTGCTTCAGCACTGGCGGTGCTTCACAACCCCAGTTACGGGCAACGCATGTACCAACCTCTTACTGGCATATTTCGGTCGCTCTCTCTCCCGTCTACCTTGCAACCGCACCCGTATTTCAATCTGACATCGTGTAGGCTGCGCGGCATTTTGCTCAAAAAAAACTTGTACATCGGGATGTCCCAGAGTAGCTTCTAGCCAATAACCTTCTACTATTTGTGTTAAACTGGCAAACTGCATCGGCCAGCTCCTTTTGACAAGACCAGATAATCGGTACCAAAACCTGGAGCAGTAGGATTTAGAAAGTCCAGAAAATCTCTCGAGCTGGATCTTGTACGGGCCAGTGTCTGTGCAGAGCCCGCTAGTCCTTCGTCTCTCAATCCGAACATTGACCAAGTCTCCGATAGTCTTCCAATAGCAAGCCTACCCCCGGCTTCCCTCAGAAGCTGAAATGAGGCAAAATATTTTCTGGAACTCTTTTCCTGAAAGGGCAATAGCGGTAGAGATTTTTAAAGAGAAGCAAAGGGGTGAAAGGAGTTATCCAGGACATGCACATACCGAACTGAAACAACTATCAGATCAAATTAAGTGCTGGACCAGACTAGAGCGATCGAACACCTTCTCTGCTCCTGATTCATATGTCCAAATATTCCCACCTGACCGCCGAGACTCATTCTGCAACCATACTGGTTATACTCTGCTCCCGGGGGAAATGCAGTGAAGACACAATTCCAATCTCAATAGCTGACCTGATTAAATCAACGAGAAAAGGAAATTGCCTTGGTCTTTTCTCTGCATAGCTGTGGCTTCCAGTGAACCTGTGGGCCGAATCCTGAACCCAGCAGCTAGGTCTGAGAAACTCAAGGGCAGATAACATAACCTTGTGGCATTATAGTTAACCTTCAATGATTAATGCACAATGGCATGCAAATCCCCTGAACAGCAATATTCCACAGTGACACTTTAATGTTTTCTCTACATCACCTTATATTCCACCTACCATGTCTTTGCCCCTTTATTTAGCCTGTAAATATCCCCTCAAGCATAACTATATCCTTCATGCATGGTGAATATTGATACTCATCACCACACTCAGATATAATTCATGTGGTCCCCTCATCCAAATCAATATATTTTATGAAGTCCTGTGGCCAATCACATACTCCAAAACATTTTCTTTTGTTAATTGTTTCATTCATTTTTCTATCTGTTAACAAATTCTTAAACCATGCCAGTCTATCATCTCTGGTCCTATGTGCTCTACACTTTTGTCTTTCAAAGGGCTTTTTAGTAATCCAATTGCATCACTTTTGTTGGTTCTCCATTATGGCAACCTCAAAAAGTCTTAACATTTGTCAGTCGTGACCCTTGTTATTTTCTAACTGTCTGCCACCTCTTCCTTAATGCAATGTTGCAACATATTTCCTGCCACTGATGTCAGGTTAGCTGACACATAATTCTTTCTCCATTGTACCTTTGAAAGTGGGATTACAATGGTCATCTTCCAGGTTGTAGGAGCAATGGGCATTGGAAGATAACAGCCAATCAATTATCTCCAAAACTACCTCTTTGAAAACTTTGGGTTACAAGTCAGCAGATTTTAGGGATTTATTGCCTTTTAGTCACATGAACTTCTTCAACATTCACTCCTTTCAGCTCCTCATTCTATAACTCTTCATCTCCACTATTTCCATTAGGTTTTCTATGTCCTCTTCCATTTGTTAATTTTCTCTACCAATTCCTTATTCCCCAATGTAATTTCCCTTGTCTCACTCTGTAGAGGACTCATATTCGTTTATCTATATCTATCAAAGATAGCACATTTTCTTTTTATGCTTCTATCTAACTTGCTCACTTATTCTTGGTCCATCAATCTCTTGGTCCTTTGCTGAACTTTGAAATTTTCTTAACCTTCAGACTTCCTAATGTTTTTGGCAACATAATAAGCATTTCCTTTTGATCTAACACTATCTTTAAATTCCCTTGTTGGCCTCAGCTGGACCATTTTTCCTGTGGTGCTTTTGTACCTAAAAATAATATACATATATATTTGTTGTAAATTATGTATTAATTCTTCAAGTATTAGTAGCTGGTTGTTTAATTTTAATTTTATTTCCCTGTCTACCAAAAACAATTCAAATGTCATACCTTTGTTGAATTTATGGTGCGAGTTACAGATTGAATTAAATCACTCTCAATTTTGAATAAAAATCTCTATAAATCTCTGTCACTCTTTTCAACAGCCTTAGCCAGCTCCCTTATAAACACAGAAGGTTGACTCTGAGTTAGAATCAGAGTCAGGTTTATGGTCGGTGACACACATCACGAAATTCATTGTTTTGTGACAGCAGTACAGTGCAAGGCATAAAATAGCTATGTGAAATAAATCGTTGTTAGGTTGCATCTGGAATTTCCAGTTGGCGGACGATTTCCCTCCACGCCACTCTGGCATGTTGGGAAATCGTGTACTCGGCAGGTTGCAGCAGTGGTTTGCCTTTGCCTTCTGCCGGGTGAGTGTAAAGAGATCATCGCCTCTTTAAACCAGGACGTTTACGTGTCTTGTCGTGCTCTTAGCGCTCCACCAACGCCTTCTTGATCATTGGACCATTAATCGGTCTCCTCCGCCTAGTCTGCCAGGGCCAGACTTCACACACTGGGACCGACAGATCCCCTACCTCACCGAGGGTCAAAGATCTGTCGGCTACCCTCACCCTCTGCCAAGACGGCTTATCGGGGTGTGACCGCTGCATGTGCTGCAGCTACTTGGAGCCACAGGTGAGAGCTGAGTAAAGGGCACGGCAGGCCCCCCACCAGAGGTGCTCCCCCTCCCTAGACACCCCATACACCCTGTTAAATAAATAAATAGTGAGTATTGTCTTCAGGTTCCTGCAGCTCCTCTCTGATGGTAGCATTGAGAAGGCAGAAGATCAGAGTGTGAGATCGTTCTTAAGATTGTAGAGTTAAGTAGCTTTTTATTGCAAGATGGGAGGATTTGCAAAGCAGGGGAGTTTTAGTGACACCACACCCAAAATAATGTGGGTCTTGTATTTAATGAGGTTTACTTTCTTTTATTGGCATTAGTTCAGAGAAAGTTTGCTAAGTTGATTCTTGTAGGGGTTGGCTTCAAAGGAAAGATCATGTTGTCTGGGCCCATACACATTAGAGCCGAGAAGAATGGGAGGTGGTCTTCTTCAAGCTGAAATGCTGCATGTTTGAAGAGTGCAGTGGAATTGCATTAATGCAGCAACAAGACCAATAATGCTTCCCAAGAATAACCAGGGAGGTGTCATTATATAACATAGGCACTAACAATCATTTTCTTCATTAAGTGATCCAGCTGGAAAAACTAGTTAAGGTCGCTTACATTCTTTTAATATCTGACCTGCTCATGTAGTAACTTCCTTATTGTTCTTGCTGAACTATTTCCTATTCCTCTTTAACTGCTCAGCTTTCAGATGTGGCTCAGCTGACAGCACCTTTCCCAGTGTTATGGATTTAGGTGTCACTAGAGCAGATATTGTAGGCTGGCACTACTGTCAAGTCCACACAGGGTCTACTGCCTTTCCTTTACGACTCTAAACCGAGCCCACACTCTCAATGAATGCAAGTAATCCTGCAGACCTTTTCATAGTAAAACAGTGGCAGAGTCACCTATATTGTCCTAACCCCTGACTAATATGAGTAACATAAAAAGCCTTGAAAACATGGTGGGCATTACTGACCCTTTGTGTCTGTCTGTGCATGCAAGCCTGTTTGGATATGCACACATGCTGTCTATATGCACTTGCGTGTGGTTGTGTACACTTAGTCTCCATGTGTGTAAGTGTGCAGGTTTGCATCTACATGTGCAGGAGTGTTTCTGTGCATGTTTGTGTCAGTGTGTGTGGATGAGTGTCAGTGTTTGCATATGTGTGTGTGCATTTGGTATGTGCAGCTCTGCTTATGTGTGCAGGTGTGATTCAGTGCAAACGTTTACGTGTCTGGACATGCACATTGTGTGTGCATATACTGCAAGTATGCGGAGCAATATTTTAATGGGTGTATATTTCGGTGCATCTGCATGTGCAGATTCTTTGTGTAAACATAGGCGTGTGCGTATGTCACCATTTGCATGTGCTTGCATGTGTTTGCGTGCACACATCGGCACGTGCAAGTATGTTTTTTTTATGTTCATGCACGTGTGATTGTGTGTGTGACGTGCATCTGTACTGTACAGATGTCTGTCCCTTGTAATCCTGTGATCTATAGGTCCACAGCCCCAGAATCCATGTGCTCCCACCATACTGTTAGCATACAGTATGGGGCCCAGACAGGGTTTCAGCATTTCAATGGCCACCAACGGGCTGGGACTGCTGGTCACCTTCAGACCTTCCATTTCACCAGCACCTCTTCACAAGACGTTGTGAAGCTGTTCAAAAGACGATCCTCTAATATCAGCCCAGGTCCTAATCCCAGTCACTGAAATAGGCTGAGACTATTGGAGGTGAGCCCATTCGCTCTAAGACCAAGACTAACACATCCTTTAGGATCCCATAGCCATTACCACTGGGACCAGACACTCTATCCACAAGAACCCAGATACCCACTCTCACTGGGAGCATACACACTCTCCCTCTGAGACTGACACACCCACTTCCTTAGGGAATCACGCACCCACACCCTCTCTTTCAGAGACTATGCAACCATTCCCACTGGGACTCATACCCTGACTTCCTCTGAGATTCACACACCCACTCTCTCTGGGACCCACTGAGGCAGAGTCAAGGCTGCAAGGCCCAGGCCTGAGAACAAGGAACGAACTGAGGTTTGACTGATTGATCGAACTGAGGCTGTGGAGCCTGGGCCTAAGAATGAGGTACAGGCAGAAGATTGAGTGATCTAAGTGTTGGGCTGAATTGAGGCTGAGGAGCCTGGGCCTGAGAACAAGGAATAGGCTGAGGTTTAAGTGCTGCGCCAAATTGGAAAGGTCAGGTATGGGCCGAATCGAGGAGGTGGGTTCTGGGTCCAAGATTGAATCAAGGAAGCAGGACCTGGGTCCGAGAGTGAGGAACCACCAGCTGCCTGACTATAATAAGTACCGGACTGGAGTCGAGGGACGGGTCAGCATCCAACTTGCTGCTCGGCAAGGTTTACCCACCCCTGCGATGAACTGAGGCTGTGAACTGCAACTGATGGGCTCCTGGGCCAGCTGTGGTGATGACTGGCTCCGTGGTTCTGGACCCACTTTCATGAACTTCAATTCTGAGTGGTATTTCAAAGCTGCAATCTCTCTACAAATTTGTCCCTCTAAATCCCACGGACTGTTGGGTGGTCTGTAATAAGCCCCATTAACGTGGTCATTACCTTTATCGTTCCTCAGTTCCAACCATAATGCCTCACTAAATGAGATCTCCAGTCTGACCTGAGTGAGCACTGCCAGGACATTATCCCTGACTAGTAACGCCACCCCTCCCCCCTTTAATGCCTGCTGCTCTATCATGTCTAACACAACAGAAGCCCAGAATACTGAGCTGCCCGTCCTGCCCCTTCTGCAACCCAGTCTCACTAATGGCCACATCATCATAATTCCAGGTGTCAATCCTTGCCCTGAGCTCATCTGCCTTTCCTACGATACTTCTTGTGTTGAAATATACACAGCTCAGGGCAATAGTCACACCATGCTCAACCTTTTGATTCCTGACTTTATCTGAGGTCTTGTTCGTTTTGTGGGAGGTGGGATTTGAGGGTCAATGCGTCTGGTCCGTTTTGTTCTTTTTTTTGTGGGGAGGTGGGATTTTGGGGTCAATGTGCCTGATCTGTTTTGTGGGAGGAGGGATTTGAGGGTCAATGTGTCTAGTCTGTTTTGTTCTTTTTTTTGTGGGGAGGTGGGATTTTGGGGTCAATGTGCCTGATCTGTTTTGTGGGGAGGGGGGATTCGGGGGTCAATGTGCCTGATCTGTTTTGTTGGGAGGGAGGATTCGGGGGTCAATGTGCCTGATCTGTTTTGTTGGGAGGGGGGATTCGGGGGTCAATTCGGGGGTTGATGATCGTGCTGCCTTTCTTGGTTTCATGGCTACCTGGAGAATTGAAAAATTTCAGAGTTGATAATAAATGAACCTTTGATGGTCTTACTTTTTTTAATGGGTTCCTTTGGGTTTCTTTGTATTGTGGATGCCCAGACACCCACTTACATTGGGACTCAGACACCCTTTCCTTCGGGGACTCACACAAGGATGCACACACTGACTCCCTCAGGTATAAGAACACCCACTGTCACTGGATCCCGCACGCACACACCCTCGGGAATTGCGTGACTTCTCCATCTGGGACCCACACACACACACACACACACACACACACACACCCTCTCTGGGACCCACAAACCCACAAGTCTGGGACCTCTAGTCCCACTCCCTCTGGGGCTCACAAACTCCACATAGGTAGGACCAGAGATCAGGAATGAACTAGTGTCCCTGGTGCTATGAGAGTGGTCCCTGGATCTGCATTAATCGGTATTCTTTAAACTTTGTGCTGTTGATGTGGTTAACAATGTTCCTATTCCCCGGTTTAGGAGGACCAGTGTATTTTTATGAAGCATTGTGAATTCACTTGTGGAATAGTGAATGTGGAATCTTCCTGAGTTATCTGGCTTGCTCACCCTCCGGAATCCACCTCAGTGCCTCCTTCTAATTGGTGAAGAGCTGCTTCCAAAGTCTCAGTTTGGATTCCTCTTGTCTTGATGCAAAGTCTTTACTGCACGACACCTACCATACATGTGTACTTCTAACCATTACCTCAGTCGCTTCAGAACCTGCAGGGTTGAAATCAAAGCAAAGTTTCACCCCCAGTGGCACCTTTAAGAAGGCAGCTCCAAAGGAAATCTTCAAATATTCCCGTTTTAGACTGCTGCAGCTGAAATCCACGACTTCAACCAGTAAGCAAAATCTACCACTTTCTGTACGGGCATTGAATCACTACTTCCTTTCTTCTCATTTTGCACTGCTTATTTAATTTAACTTAAATATATATATATAAACTTCTTACTGTAATTTACAGTTTTTATTATGTATTACAATGTACTGCTGCTGCAAAACAACAAATTTTGCAAGATATGCCAGTGATATTAAACCTGATTCTGATTGTGGGGGACTGGTCTAGAAGTAGTAAACAACCTACTTGGGGCAGGATTTGTTAGTGGAGTCCAGGAAGGATTCCTGATACAAGTATGTGGATAAGCTGACTGGAGGAGAGGCCTTAGTGCTAGGCAATCAACCCAGAAAGGCAACGAATCTCTCAGTGAGTGAGTATTTTGGAGACAGTGACCACAGTTCCTGATTTTAACCATAGCCCTGGATAGGGAAAGGAGCAGTTGATATGGGAAGTGTTTAATTGGGGAAAGGCAAATGTTGATACTGTTATGTAGAAATTTGAGAGTGTAAATTGGGAAAAAGGAAATGGAAAACAGAAATGTGGAGGTTGTTTAGGGAGCACTTGTATAAGGGTTTGTTCCATTGAGGCAGGGAAAGGGTGAAAGGGGAAGGAACCGTGGTTGATAAGAGAATTAAAACATCTAGAGGAAGAAGGGAGAATACTTAAGGTTTAAGAAGCAAGGATCTTGAGAGTGCTAAAGAAGTCAGGAAGGAGTGTAAGGGATGACTTAGGAGAGGTAGAAGGGAGCATGAGAAGGCCAGTAAAATTACGGAAAACCTCATTATGTGCACATATGTGAAGAGCAGGAGGATGACTACAGCAAGGATAGAACTGATCAGGGATAGAAGAGGAAATAAGTGCCTGGAGTCAGAAGAAGTAGGAGAGGTCCTTACTGAATACTTTGCTTCAGTATTCACCAGTGAGAAGGACCTCGTTGAATGTGAGGACTGTGCAGAACAGGCTGATATGCTGGGTAAAGATGTCCTAGAAATTTTGTGAAATATTAGGCAAGTCCTGCGAGCTGCAGGTTACTACAGGAAGTGAGGGGAGAGATTCGTGCACCTTTGGTGATTATCTTTGCCCTCACTGGTCACAGGAATAATAGCAGATGATTGGAGTATGGCAAATGTTATTCCTTTGTTCGAGAAAGGTAATAAGGATAACCCTGGGAATTAGAGACAAATGAGTCTTACATCAGTGGTGGACAAACAATTGGCGAGGATTTGTAGAGAAAGAGTTAACAAGCATTTGGAGAAGCATAGACTGATTAGGACTAGTTAGGACTGTTTTGTGAAGGGCAGCTAATGCCCCACAAGCCTGACAGAATCCTTTGAGGAATTGACAAAACAAATTGATGAAGGTAGATACAAGAGATTTTGCAGAAGCTGGACATCCAGAGTAACACATACAAAATGCTGGAGGAACTGAGTAGGTCAGTTGGTATAAGTTTCTTCATCAGGACTAGAAAGAAAAGGGAAACAAAGTCAGAATAAGAGAGTGCTCAAGCTCAAAGGTGAAAGGTGAAGAGAGGTGAGTGCGGGGGGGGGGGGGGGGGGGGATGGAATGAGAAGCCGGGAAATGACAGGTGGAAAAGATAAAGGGCAGAAGAAGAATGAATCTGATAGAGGAGGGCAGGTGAGGAGAAAAGAAGAGGTAAGAGGGGAGCCAGAGTGGGGAAATGGAAGAAGAGGGAATGGAAAGGGGGAAAAGTTACTGGAAGTTAGGTAAGGAGGTGTTCCTGCCATCAGGATGGAGGCTATCCTGGTAGGATATGAGGTGGTGCTTTTCCAACCTGGGCGTGGCCTCATTGTGCCACTAGAGGAGTCCATGGATTGACATGGCAGGATGAGAACGGGATTGGAATTAAAATGGTCAGCCACCAGGAAATCCTGCTTGTTGCAAAGGGAGTGAAGGTGCTCAATTAAGCAGTCCCCCAATTTACGGCGGGTCTCACTGATGTACAGGAGGCCACATCAGAAGTACTGGATCCAGTAGACGAGCCCAGCAGACTTGCCTGTGAAGTGTTGCGTCACCTGGAAGGGCTTCAAGGGGCCCTGAATGAAAGTGAGGGAGGAGGTGAATTGCAGGGATAAATGACAAGGAGTAGTGCAGTGGTTACAGTGTGCATGGGTTGTCAAGGTTGCCCATGGTCAGCTCATTCAGAAAGACATGTTCTAAAAGCGAAAATAACAAACACAAGCCAGGCATCTTATGATGAGATGTGAACATAGAACAGTACCGGAAAGTACAGGCCCTTCGGCCCACAATGCTGTGCTGACCATTTAACCTTCCCCATGATCAGGCAGCACCTAATTCAAGAGAAAAAGAGTTAACATTTCAGTTTGGAGACTCGCCTTTCTAAGTTCAAATTTGTTATCTATGTGTGGATACCATATAAAAACCTTGATCTTCATCCTCTTGTAGCCAAACACAAACCAAAGAGACACAATAGTATCCACAACGAGGAGAAATCGTGCAAATAATAAAAAAGTGAACAAAAAATACACAGAGCATGAGCTGCTGAAAGTGATCCACAGGCTGCGGAATCATAAGGCAAGCAAAGCCTGTCCAGGAGGTGGGGGGGTAACAACTGCTTCTGAACCTGGCAGCATGGGACCCACGACTCCTGCACCTCCAGCCCTATGGTAGTAGCAAGAAGAGAGGCAGATGGGGGATCTTGGCTGGCATGGGAAAAAACACTTCTGTTCTGTGCTTTGCTTCAAGCTGGCTTGACACTTCAATTGGTGTGGAGCGGAGCACGGGTTTGCTTTCTGCTCCCAGGCCTCAACACGGTGTGTTCCCCCACCTCAACAATAGCCTTCTCGATGTATTCTCGAGAGTCAAGTTCCCTCTGTTCTTCAGGTGATCATAAAATCTATCTGCAGATGCTATCTGACCAACAGAGCGTGGCCAACATTTTCTGTGTTTATTACAAACTTCCAGCCTTTTCAGATTTTTGATGTAGACTGCCTTAAACTTTTTGCATTTAACCTTTCGTTCACAGCCAGTGGTCAAGGTGAAGAATACAATATAATGTGAAGGATATTGCTGGTAGGTACCTATCACACACAAAGTAACTTGGATCAAGAAGGGATTTATTCAACAACTTCAGAATGGCCCAAAACACCGTACAGCTGGGGAAGATGGTCTCCAGGACAGAGATACTAATGCTTCACATCTTGAGGACCAGTGTGAGACTGAATAGTTGAGGACTTCATTCCCTGGAGCCCAGGAGACCTTACAGAGGTATATAAAATTACAAGCATACAGACAGGGTGAATGCACGCAGGCTTTCTCCACTAAGGTTGGGTGAGACTAGACCTAGGGGTCATAGGTTTAGGGTGAAAGGTGAAATATTTAAGGGAAATTTGAGGGGAAATTCCTTCACTTAGAGGGTTGTGCAAGTATAGAACAAGCTTTGTTGACCATGGCATCAATGTTTTTTGGACCAGGACAGGATATTGGTGATGAATCATGTAGGTGGGCAAATAGTTTGGCATGGATGTTGTGGGTCAAGGGGTATGGGTGTGTGTTAAACAACTCTCTGACTTACTTCATTGCGCTATGAGGAGGGTCAGATCACACAATGATAATTTGAAACAATTTTTAATTATAATTGCAGGTTGAGCACAATTAAATTGCTAGGACCATTTAAACAGGTATGTTATCAACAGTACAGAATCGGGAGTCTGAGACTTTTATCACTGCAGCTAAGTCTTGTCCACTTTGGCAGTGATCCTTGAAGAACATCTGCAGTTAGTTGCTTCGGATGTGCTTGGAGGAGGTTTGTGAGCCTGGCTTGTGGGCTGGTGGGCTCTAACTATAACACCTTGTGGTTGTATGGGTTCTGAACTAGGAGAATATCTAATACTATTCCAACATCACCATGGGAACATCTGCTAATTGCAACACCGTGTCATTGTGTAAGGAAGATGAGGCAGAGATGTGGAGTGTGGCTCCACAGAGAGCCAATGATCTATGGAACAAAGTTAAGCTGAGTCCCTGCAGACAGATCACAACACGATGCCTCCAGCTCGAGACCCAGCAATCATATCAGGGCAACCGGTCAGCAGCAGAGCCTGGTGGTCAGACCTCACACCTGAACAGAATCCTGTGGTTTGAGATGAAAACAGCCAGCATTCTTGAAAATAAGCTGTTCCTCTAGTAGTTCTTGAGAACATCTTTTATTTCAGGTATAGATCAGTAATCACTATTAACCACCCTGGGATTCCTACCAGGACATCCTCCAGGATATAGAGAGAGGCAATGCTGTTGCCTCAATGTGACTGCACCATGGAGTATCAGGTTTCCCAGAGAAACACAATGCCTGCTGCTTTATGCTTGGAGATTCTGATATGGGCTGTAAAATTGCAACTTCTGCATTATTTTGGTGAAATCGCAATTCTTGCCTTTCTTGACAACAACTTTCCAATCACCAGAGCGGACTTCTGGTTAAGATGGCGCTTCTGAGTGCATGTGGCAGCTCACTGGTAGTTCAAAAGACAACAAATTCAATTAGATACACCTTTTCTTAAGTAAATTGTGGCAAATCATCACCACAAACAGTGAAGAGGTGAGCAAAGGTGAAGGGAATTTGAGGGATGAACCGTGCTGGTACAGTGCAGAATCAATGCAGATTCCGTGAGGAGAAATTGAGGCAAAGGAGTTTCAATCCCCGTACAACCAGCCCGGGTTGAGGCTGGATCGCTTTGGGTGTCAAGAGGAGAGGTCGAGGTGGAGGAGTTTCAATCCCCGTACAACCGGCCAGGGTGCACGGCTGGATCGCTTTGGGTGCGGAGGGGAGAGGTCGAGGTGGAGGAGTTTCAATCCCCGTACAACCGGCCAGGGTGCACGGCTGGATCGCTTTGGGTGCGGAGGGGAGAGGTCGAGGTGGAGGAGTTTCAATCCCCGTACAACCGGCCAGGGTGCACGGCTGGATCGTGTTGGGTGCGGAGGGGAGAGATCGAGGTGGAGGAGTTTCAATCCCCATACAACCAGCCAGGGTGCACGGCTGGATCGTGTTGGGTGCGGAGGGGAGAGGTCGAGGTGGAGGAGTTTCAATCCCCGTACAACCGGCCAGGGTGCACGGCTGGATCGTGTTGGGTGCGGAGGGGAGAGGTCGAGGTGGAGGAGTTTCAATCCCCGTACAACCGGCCAGGGTGCACGGCTGGATCGTGTTGGGTGCTGAGGGAGAGGTCGAGGTGGAGGAGTTTCAATCCCCGTACAACCGGTCAGGGTGCACGGCTGGATAGTTTTGGGTGTCAAGAGGAGAGGTCGAGGTGGAGGAGTTTCAATCCCCATACAACCAGCCAGGGTGCACGGCTGGATCGTTTTGGGTGCGGAGGGGAGAGGTCGAGGTGGAGGAGTTTCAATCCCCGTACAACCGGCCAGGGTGCACGGCTGGATCGTTTTGGGTGCGGAGGGGAGAGGTCGAGGTGGAGGAGTTTCAATCCCCGTACAACCGGCCAGGGTGCACGGCTGGATCGTGTTGGGTGCTGAGGGAGAGGTCGAGGTGGAGGAGTTTCAATCCCCGTACAACCGGCCAGGGTGCACGGCTGGATCGTGTTGGGTGCGGAGGGGAGAGGTCAAGGTGGAGGAGTTTCAATCCCCGTACAACCGGTCAGGGTGCACGGCTGGATCGTTTTGGGTGCGGAGGGGAGAGGTCGAGGTGGAGGAGTTTCAATCCCCGTACAACCAGCCAGGGTGCACGGCTGGATCGTGTTGGGTGCTGAGGGAGAGGTCGAGGTGGAGGAGTTTCAATCCCCATACAACCAGCCAGGGTGCACGGCTGGATCGTTTTGGGTGCGGAGGGGAGAGGTTGAGGTGGAGGAGTTTCAATCCCCGTACAACCGGTCAGGGTGCACGGCTGGATCGTTTTGGGTGCGGAGGGGAGAGGTCGAGGTGGAGGAGTTTCAATCCCCGTACAACCAGCCAGGGTGCACGGCTGGATCGTGTTGGGTGCGGAGGGGAGAGGTCGAGGTGGAGGAGTTTCAATCCCCGTACAACCGGTCAGGGTGCACGGCTGGATCGTGTTGGGTGCGGAGGGGAGAGGTCGAGGTGGAGGAGTTTCAATCCCCGTACAACCAGCCAGGGTGCACGGCTGGATCGTGTTGGGTGCGGAGGGGAGAGGTCGAGGTGGAGGAGTTTCAATCCCCGTACAACCAGCCAGGGTGCACGGCTGGATCGTTTTGGGTGCGGAGGGGAGAGGTCAAGGTGGAGGAGTTTCAATCGTCATACAACCGGCCAGGGTGCACGGCTGGATCGTTTTGGGTGCGGAGGGGAGAGGTCGAGGCAGAGGAGTTCTGATGCCCATACAACTGGCCCAGATATGAAACTGGATTACTCTGGGCATGGAGTCAATTCGGAAAAATCAGGAGTGGCTTCGGGCTGGGTGACAGAACCTGAGCCCACTGGGCAGTGTGGTCGAGGCCTGGAGTGTTTCCCTGCAGCATTGCCTGGGTCCTAGTGTGAGGTACAATAAGCTGTTTGGACAATTTAAACGTCAGCCCAGATAGATTGGACAGACAGTGTGTCGGGATTGAGGGTGGAAATGATTTCTCTCACTCTCTTACCATATTCACTGCTGCTGTGCTTTGTACCTGTTGCCATGATGAACTAAATCTGAGGCTTTGGGCCAACTCCGGGCTGCTCCGGGGTTTGGATCTAAAGACTCATTTTGCTTCAGAAAGTCGTTACTCACTTCTATTGTTTGCATGATTGGTGTTTTTTTTTCTTTCTCTGTGCATCAGGTGTTGGTCTTTATTTTTCTTTAATTGGGTTCTTTTGGGGTTCTTGCTTTGTAGCTGCCAGTAAGCAAACAAATCTCAAGCTTGTATAACTTATACATTCATTGGTAATAAATGTACTTTGAAACGTTGAACTTTGAGATGATTTAGTCACCACAAGACGTATGGACAACAGTGTGCTATGATACAATGCTGTCATTAGTTCTGAACACGTTGATATCAAGTCTATTGCAATAAATATGATATATTGGGCAAAGCTGAGATGGATCTGGACAGCCCAGTATCAATATGCACATTATGATAAGAGTACAGAACAGGTCCACCAAAGACACCTGCAGTTGCTGGAAATCTAAATATGGTAGAAACACTCAGCTGGTCAGACAGCATCTGTGGAGAGAGAAACAGAGTTAATGCTTCAGTTTGAAGAGGGAAGCTTTCTAGCAAAGGGGCATTGGCCTGAAATATTAATACCGTTTCTCTCTTCACAGATGGTGTTTGACTTGCTGGGTGTTTGCAACATTTTGTTTTACTTTAGATTTCCAGTATCTGTGTTCTAATGCGTTTCATTTTCACGAGTAGCATGAATGCCTCACAAACCAAATTCAGCACCATTGCTGATGTTATGTAGAGTCCCATTCTGTAGTTTCTTCCTGGAGAATGTTTCCTCTGTGTCGCTGTTTTATTGGTACAGAGTAAGGCATTTAAGCTAACGGGTAGGGAATTCATCAGTCCTGCTTCCTCTCTCCTTATTTACCTTGCTACTTCTTCTCTCTTTCAAACCCATCAAATACCCTTATGTTTTTTCTGGCATCCACCTACAACCAATTAACCTACTGGTACTTCTTTGGGAGGTGGAATGAATCTGGACCCCAGTACCAAAGTCAGGACAGGATTCAGGTCCTTGAAGCAATGTGTCATCAGGTGAGTTTGTCTCAATCTGTATGTTCATGTTGCCCTTCCCTCTGTATATAAAATGCTCCCTCCCTGAAAGAACACACATGTGGTGAACAGCTGCTATTACTTTTTATCTGTGCTAAGAACTATGGTGCTGGCCCTGTTCCTGGTGTGAAGGTCTCGTGCTCCCGAATGGAGCCCCTGTCATGTTGGTGCCTTTAATACCTTGGCACTTCCATCAAATGTAGGATTCCTCATGCCTAACAATTTGCAACTTATCTACAAATGTTTGTATTTGTAATTGAAGTCACCAACAAAATCTATGGGAAAAATGGTGGTGCAATGTTTAAAATTCATCAAGGATTCAATGCCTGAACAGCTTTTTCAACACGTTTTTCCCCATCCTCTAGTATACATATATGCCAGATGTCTGCAGAATGAAATCATCTTCCACTTTTGGTCCTAATTCTAAGAAAGGAGCATCTTCAGCTTTCTATGGGTCTCTCAGATTAACAAACCTGTTGATTGGTCTCACAGATGTGAGGCCTTCCTTTCTTCTCCCATAGCAGTGCACCATGCTTTGCTTACACATTCCCAGCATGATCCTCTGCCTCAAGCATATTATTAGCCAGAAAGATCATTTCCATCTATGCCAGAAATGACTCAGAAATGGGCTTGTGCACCCCTAGGCTGCCTAGATAGTCTGTTTGTGCTCGAACCATCATCTTGTCCTGTTACTTGTCAAAACTGTGATGCTGTACTGACATCTCCTGTGTGTTTATTCTCCTGTCTCTCCCTGCGTTGCACACTGCCACTGTATGCCTATTTTTTTCTCTAATTGCTGCTGCAGAATAGGTGACTCACCGTGTTCCTAAGAAAACCTTGACACCCGTGCCTCCCCTCTCCTGGAGTTTTGTGCTCATCAGTAATCCTCAGAAGGTGCATCGAGATTACATTGAAGCAAGGACTTGTCTTGATTATCCTCCCACGTTGGTAAGATATCTGTGGGATCTAGCAGGATCTAACTGAAATCCTTTCTGGGATCGAGCAGGAGCTTCAGAAGGGGAGTGTGTTCTTCATTACAGAAGGGGCATCCTTGTTCTATCGCTTACCCCTGTCTTGGGCCTCTGCCTGGCACTGCATGCCCAGAACACACACCCCACGCTGATACTCTGCATCCACTATTACACATTGTGGTAGGAATCTTACCCACAGCCCAATCACTGAACTTCTCTCCCAGCTATTTAACCAAGTCAGATGAATGACAGGCAGCCATGATAGAGAGAGCACAATGGTAATGGCAGCCATGATAGAGAGGGTACAAGGTTAATGGCAGCCATGATAGAAAGAGAAGAACATTAATGGCAGCCATGATAGAGAGCACATGGTTAATGGCAGCCATGATACAGAGAGCACAATGTTAATGGCAGCCATGATAGAGCACAGCATCATTGGCAGCCATGATAGAGACAGCACAAGGATAATGGCTGCCATGATAGAGAGAGAACAACGTTAATGGCAGCCATGGTAGAGAGAGCACAATGTTAATGCAAGATCCTTTACAGTGTTGATGTGTAGAGCGATCTTGGGATCCAAGTCCATTGCTCCTGAAAGTGACCACACAGGTTGAGAGGGTGTCTATGATTACATATGCTTGCCCTTATTGATCGAGGAACTCAGTTCAAGAGTCAGGAAGTTATCTTGCAGCTTTATAAGCCCTTAGTTAATCTGCATCTGGAAAATTATATTTAGTTCTGGTCGACCCCATTATCGGAAGGAGCAGATGCCAAAGAGGTTTCATTGAGTCATAGAAAAGTAGGGCACAAAAACAGGCCTTTTGGCCCATCGAGTCCATGTTGAACCATTTAGATTGCCTACTCCTATCAACTTACACTGGGACCATAGCCCTCCATATCCCTACGATCCATGTAGCTATCCAAACTTCTCCTAAACATTGAAATCAAGCTCTCAAGGACCACTTGTGCTGGCAGCTCATTTCACATTCTCACAGCCCTCTGAGTGAAGAAATTTCACTCATGTTCCTTCTCAACTTTCACCCTTAAGCTATAACCTCTGGCTGTAGTCCCAGCTAACCTCAGTGGAAAAAAAGCCAACTTGCATTTACCCTAACTATATCCCTCATACTTTTATTATACCTCTTCTCCAGACATGGCAAATCCTTGTAAATTTTCTCTGCACTTTTTCAACCTTGTTTCCTGCAGGTAGGCGACCAAACTGTACGCCAAATTAGGCCTCACCAACACCCTATACAACTTCAGCATAACAACCCATCTTCTGTACTAAATACATTGACTTATGAAAGCCAATGTACCAAAAGCTTTCTTTTACAACCTTATCTACCTGTGATTCTACTTTCAATGAATTATGGACCAGTATTCCCAGATCCCTTTGTTCTACTACACTCCTCAATGCCCTACCGTCACTGTGTAAGGTCTACCCCGGTTGGTCCAACTGAAGTGCAAAACCTTGCACTTGTCTGTATTGCCGTTTTTCAGCCCAATTTTCCAGCTGAATGCAGATCCCACTGCAAGCCATGATAGCCTTCCTCATGGTCTACTACAGCCCCAGTCTTGATATCATCCACAGATTTGCTGACCCAGTTAACCACTTTATCAACCAGATCATTGATATAGATGACAAACAACATAGGACCCAGCACTGATTCTTGTGGCACTCCACTAGGTACAGGCCTCCACTCAGAGAGGCAATCATCTGCTACTGTACAACGCCCTGGCTTTGCCCACAAAACCAATGTCTACTCCACTTCATCACCTCATCCTGAATGCAGAGCAACCGACTGGTAATAGTATCTCTTCCTCGCTGACTGGCGCATCTCAGGGGTGTGTACTTAGCCCACTGCTCTACTCTCTCTATACCCATCACTGTGTGACTAGACATAGCTCAAACAGCATCCATAAATTTGCTGACAATACAACCATTGTTGATGGAATCTCAGATGGAGATAAGAGGGCATACAGGAGCGAGATATACCAACTAGTTGAGTGGTGTCGCAGCAACAACCTTGCATTCAATGTCAGTAAGACCAAAGAACTGATTGTGGGCTTCAGGAAGGGTAAGATGAAGGAACACGAACCAATCCTCATAGAGAGATCAGAAGGGGAGTGAGTAAGCAATTTCAAGATCCTGAGTTGTCAAGATCTCTGAGGATCTAACCTGGTCCCAACATATAGATGCAGCTATAAAGAAGGAAAAACAGTAACTATACTCCATTAGGAGTTTGAGGAGATTTGGTTTGTCACCTAAAACACTCAAAAGCCTCTACAGATATACTGTGGAGAGCTTTCTGACAGGCTGTGTCACTGTCTGGTATGGGATGGGATGGGGGGGCGGGGGGCAGCTACTGCACAGGATCAAAAGACATTGTAGAAAGTTGTAAAATTAGTCAGCTTCATCTTTGGTACTAGTCTCCGTAGTATCTAAAACATCTTCAAGGAGCGGTGCCTGAGAAAGTCAGCATCCATTAAGGAGGCCCATCACTCAGGACATGCCCTCTTCTCACTGTTTCTGTCAGGAAGGAGGTACAGAACCCTGAAGGCACACACTCAGCAAATCATTAACAACTTCTTCCCCTCTGCCATCTGATGCCCAAATGTACATTAAACCCAGGAACACTACCTCATTTTTTTTGTATTATTTCTGTTTTTGCACTTTTTTTTAACTTAACTGTTTAATATACATATATATAATATATATTTATATTACCATGAATTACATGGTACTGCTGCTGCTAAGTTAACCAATTTCATGACATGCTGGTGACTCTGATTCTGATTCTGACTGAAGCTTCTTGACCAGCCTCCCATGCGGGACCTTGTCAAACGCCTTCCTAAAGTCCGTGTAGACTACATCCACCGCCTTGCCTTCATCCACTTTCCTGGTAACTTCCTCAAAACTCTCTATAAGATTGGTTAGACATGACTTACCATGTTGACTATCTCTAATCAGTCCATGTCTATCCAAATACTTATATATCCGGTCCCTTAGAATACCTCCCAATAACTTCCCACAACTGATCTCAGACTAGCTGGCCTTTAATTTCCTGGTTTCGTTTAGAGTCTTTTTTTAAACAGTGGAACAACATTGGCTATCTTTAAATCCTCTGGTACCTCTCCTGTCACTTGGGATATTGTAAGTATCTCTGCTGGGGCCCTGGCAATTTCTGCACTTGCCTCCTGTTGGTGTCTGAGGGAACACCTTGTCAGACCTTGAGGATTTATCCATCTTAATTTGCGTCAGGACAGCAAACACCTCCTCCTCAGTAATCTGTACAGGGTCCATGAAGGTGATGCTGCTTTGCCTCACTTCTATAGACTCTGTATCTGTCTCCTGAGAAAATACAGAAGCAAAGAATGCTTTTAAGATCTCCTCCATCTGTTTTGGCTCCACACATAGATTGAAAGTTAAAATCACCTACTACAACAAGCTCAAACAAGAGAAAATACGCAGACGCTGGAAATCCAAGCAACACATACAAAATGCTGGAGGAACTCAGCAGGCCTTGGCCCGAAATGTCGACTGTACTTTTATCCATAGATGCTGCCTAGCCTGCATTTTGTGTGTGTTACTATAACAACCTTATGTTTCTTGCAGCAGTCTGTGATCTCTCTACAAATTTGTTTCTCTAAATCCCGCAGACCGTTGGGTGTTCTGTAATATAGCCCCATTAATGTGGTCATACCTTTCTTATTCCTCAGTTCCAACCATAAAGCCGCATTATACAAGTGCTCCAGTCTGTCCTGATGGAACACTACCATGACATTTCCCCTGACTAGTAACGCCACCCCTTCTCATTTAATTCCTTCTGTTCTGTCATGTCTAAAACAATGGAACCCTGAAATACTGAGCTGCTAGTCCTGCCCGTCCTGCAACCAAGTCCTACTAATGACCACAGTATCACAATTCCAGGTGTTGATCCATCCCGAGCTCATCTGCCTTTCCTATGATACTTCTTGCATTGAAATGTACGCAGCTCAGGACACTAGTCACACCACGCTCAACCCTTTGATTCCGGACTTTTGTTTGAGGTCTTACTAACATCTGCCACCACAACCTCTCCACTATCTGTCCTGGCACTCTGGTTCCCATCCCCCTGCAACTCTAGTTTAAGCCCCACCATGCAGCAATAACAAACCTTCCCACTAGGATATTATTCCTCCTCCAATTCAGGTGTAAACCGTTCCTTCTGTACAGGCCCACCTTCCCTGGAGAGAGCCCAATAATCCAAAAATCTTATGCTTTCCCTCCTACACTAACTCCTTAGCCATGTATTAAACTGTGTAATCTTCCTAATTTTAGCCCCACTGGCACGTGGCACAGATAGCTATCCTGAGATCACAACCCTGGATGCCCTGCAGCTAACTCCCTGAACTCCCTATGCAGACCCTTGTCACTTATCCTACCCACATCATTGGTACCTACATGGATCACGACCTCTGGCTGTTCACCCTCCTACTTAAGAATGCTGAGGACTTGAACCGAGATGACCCTGGTCCTGGCATCTGGGAGGCAATGTACCATCTTGTTCTCACCCACAGAACCAACCATCCATTCCCCTAACTAGTGAATCCCCTATCACCACAGCATGCCTCTTCTTCCTCCACTTCCCTTCTGAGTCACAGAGCCAGACTCAGTGTCAGAGACCCACTCACTGTAACTTCCTTCTGTTAAAACCACCCCCCCACAATATCCAAAGTGATAACCTGTTGCTGAGAGGTTGTCCACAGGGGTATTCTGCATTGGCATTTTAATCCCTTTCCCCTTCCTGACCGTCACCCAGTCCCCTGTGTTCTGCACCTTGGGCATTACTACATCTTGATATGTCCTACCTATCACCCCTTCAGCCTCCTGAATGATCCAGAGTTCATCCGGTCCCAGCTCCAATTCCTCAATGTGGCTTGTTAGAAGCTGCAACTCACAGTTGAAGTCGTCAAGGACACTGGAGGTCTTCCTGTCTTTCCACATCCCGCAAGAGGAGCATTTCAGTAACCTGCCTGGCATCTTTACTGTCTTAGATGATCAGATATAAAGAAGGGAAGGAAAAAAAAACTTAACCTGGAGCTTTTCTTTTCTTTCTGTGTGAAGCCTCGAAGAGCTAAAGCCTCAAGATCCTCAAGATCTCTGACCCTGTCCACACCGATGGCAGCCGCACTGCCATGCTTACACCTGCCTCCTTTTAATTTGCTCTTGCTAATCAATCCCAAATGTGGAGTGGTCAGTGGTCAAAGCTCTATTACGCTGCCACAACCTGCTGCTCCCTTTTTCTACTTGGGTAGTGAATCTGAGTGAAATCACCTCCTTTCAAACTTCCAAAGTCCAGATTGGTCGCTTGTCAAAGCTCTATTAAGTTGCTGTGACCCGCTTCCCTCTTTTTCTAATCAGGCAATGGACCTGAGTGAAATCGCTTCCCTTCAAACTTCAAACTTCTGATGTTCAGGTTAGTCGCTGGTCAAAGCTCTATTACACTGCCACAACCTGTTGCTCCCTTTTCCTTCTCAGGCTGTGGACCTGAGTGAAATCACTTCCCTTCAGGTTTGTCACTGGTCAAAGCTCTATTACACTGCCACAACCTGCTGCTCCCTTTTCCTTCTCGGGCTATGGACCTGAGTGAAATCACTTCCCTTCAGGTTTATCACTGGTCAAAGCTCTATCAGAGTGCTGCCTGGATCAGAGGGCTTGTGTATAAAAAAAAGAGTTTGGGCAAACTTAGATTTCCTCTCTGGGTGGCGGAGCTTGAGGAAAGACCTTATAGAGGTATATAAGACGAAGAGAGCCAGTATTGTTTTCCCAACACTGAAATTTCCAATACCAGTGAGGATGCATTTAAAGTGAGAGGAGATATGTATGACAAGATTTTTACCAGTACGCGGAATGCGTTGTCAGGAAGATAGAGAAGGCAAATACAATAGAAATGTTCACGAGGCTCTCATGAGTGTGCAGGAATTGGAAGAAATGGGCATTTTGTAGACAGAGGGGATTAATTTATTTGGGCATTTCATTGCTAATTTAGTTAGTTTTGTACAGCACTTGGGCCAAGGACCTTTTCTAGCACTGTACTGTTCTATGTTTGATGTTCTATGTAAGCTAAGAGATCACCAGCCTTCTGGTTAGTTCCAGGACAGCTGGCAGTAGCAGTGGCCACTGGCAGAGAAGACAGTGGAAGTATGAACTCAAACACTTGTCAACATTACTGTGTTTGTGTCCAGTCATGGACTGTGTCTCATTCATGAAGTTCTCACTATCTCAGAGCCCCTCTTCTGCTTTACGAGATGGTGTTACACTTCTTAACAACCCAACCCTGCTCCTTTCAGGCAATTAAATTATTCAAGCTGTCCAGACACTGGAGAACAAGGAGAGAAGATGACACACTGTTGCTTGATTTTCCTTTCTTCCTCTTGCCCGCTCAGTGACTCCTTCAAATGCCCTCTTCCTTCCACCTCTCCTAGCCCTACCTTCTGTCCTTCAATCTTTTCTACTGTCCCACCTCCTCCTGTCCTTCTTTCCTACTGTCCCTCCTCCTTCTGTCCTTCCTTTCACACTGTCCCACCTTCTCCTATCTTTCCTCCTAAATGTTGTCAGCCTTCTTCCTATGAAGAATACCAATAAACTTCCAAAGATCAGACGTTAGCAAAAATCCAAGCTGTTGCAGATACCACAGCTCCAAGCCGAAAGAAACCCAAGGGCAATATGTTCACTTGATAACCCCAGCAATACGATGCCCCCCCACAAGTCCATTGTAGCTGATGCACAGGATAGTTCTGGAGTGAGGGTGTCCCAATTGAAGCATCAGGTGTCATTGTGGAGTAAGGTACTTGGTAGATAATTCACAGCCACTGACATTGAGCTGGGGTTCACTTTGAGATTCAATGATGTAATTATGCATAATGTTTTTACCACACTTTGCGTTCAGATTTTGGAGTACAGTTAATGAATTCCTATAGTTATTCTTAAGCATAAAATGCCTCTGCCATTTGTATTTGTGAACACCTACCCCAGTAGGTAGCACAATCTTTCCTTTGATCCCATTGGCAAGGATGGTCAGATTCAGTGCTACTGGGGGACCTTTATATCCAACTGAATCTTGGTCGAACAACTTGGGTTGTACAGAAAATAAAAGATGGTTTTAAACGCACAAAGATTAGTTTCAGGCCAGCCTTCAACTAGACACATGCCCTGATAATGGGCAATAATACAATTTCTATTGAGAATGCCATGGTGACACTGCACCAGCAATCAGGTACACCAGGGTTTGATGCTTCATTTGGCCAGTTCACTTCATGTTGTCCTTGAGCTGTCTGCCAACAAACTCCTGCAACTCCTCCAGTGCCTTCGTAAGCTCTCTATCGTATCTTTTTGCAATTCTGATTCATTATCGAAAATGCTGACTTCTCTGATCAGCAGACTGTTTTACTTTGTGCCTTTTGCCAATTCCCACATTCTGTCTGACTCTACCCAATTCCTCCAACTTTTCATCTGCCATTTGCAGTTTCGATATTGCTGGAACTTCTGAACGCATTCTTTTTCATCATTGTACGTCAGCCTTGTCCCTAATATTGCGGTCACTCTCTTCTTTTTCCCATTTCCCTGCAGCCTGCCAGCAAACCCTCACCATCCTTCGTCAGTGCAGACTTGGAGACCTGCATTATTGTTTCATGCGGTCTAATTCAGGGATTCCCAACCTGGGGTCCGTGGACTCCTCAGTTAATGGTCCAGGTCCAGGGCATAAAAAAGGCTGGGAACTCCTGGTGTAACGGCAGTGAACACCCCAGTCCAGGTAATTCCCTATATTCACAATGCTCAGTTTCTCTTCCATATGAATGGCAGTCTTTCAACTAAAACTGTTGTCTGCATCATAGAGTTGGTATCGTTTAATAAAGTTGTTTTCATGTTCCTGTGGAACTCCAGATGCATTCGCTACTTTCTCTGTTTTCAACATCCTCAAAACACTCACTAAACTTGTCAAACATGAAGCTGTGGGTCTATGTCCTGGGTGATGGTGATCCATCAGGAAGGACTCCTATCGCCCAGCATGTGCCCTCTTCACATTGCTACCATCAAGGAGGTGGTACAGGAGGCTGAAGACACACACTCAACGTTTCAAGAACAAATTCTTCACTTCGACCACTAGATTTTTGAATGGACAATGAACCCATAGACCTTCCCTCACAGTTTTTTACTCTCTTTTCACACTACTTAAAAAGAGCTTTGACCAGCAGCCAATCTGGACTTGGAAGTTTTGAGGGGAGGGGACTTCAGTCAGATCCACCACCTGAGTACAAAAGGCAGCATTATGTCAGTACAGTGATAAAGAGCATTGACCAGTGGTCATTCAGCGCTTGCAATTGATTAGCAACAGCAAATTAAAGGAAGGAAGGGGCAAGCACAGGGGCAGTCATCTGAGTGGACTGAGTCAGAGTGCTGATCTTGAGGCTTCAATGAAGAGAGGCTTCAGTCAGAGAAAGCACAAGGAAAGAAAAGTTTTAGGTTAAGTTTTTTTCTTCCCTTCTTTATATCTGCTCTGCTGGAATAGTAGAGATGCCAGGCAGGATAGTGGAATGTTCCTCTTGTGAGATTGGGAGGGCAGGGAGACCTCCAGTGTCCCTGACAACTACAACTGTGAGAAGTGCACCCAGTTGTAGCTCCTAAAAATCAGTGTTAAAGAGTTGGAGCTGGAACTGGATGAACTCCAGATCATTCAGGAGGCTAAAGGGGTAATAGATAGAATGTAGAGAGAGGTAGTTACACTCAAGGTGCAGGACACAGGAGACTGGGTGACAGTCAGGAAGGGGAGAGGGGTTAACGAGTACGCCAGTGGCCATTCCCCTCTGTAACAGGTATGTCACTCTGGATACTGTGGGGGAGATGACTTAACAGAGGAAAGTCACAGTGGTCAGGTCTCTGGTACTGAGTCTGTCTCTGTGACTCAGAGGGAAGGGGGGAGAAGGGATACACTGTGATGGTAGGGGATTTGTTAATTAGGGGAATGGACAGGAGGTTCTGTGGGGAGAACAAGATTTCTGGATGGTATGTTGCCTCCTGGGTGTCAGGGTCCAGGATATCTCAGATCGAGTCCTCAGAATTTTTAAGTGAGTAGGGTGAACAGCCAGAGGTCGTGGTCCATATAGGAACTAATGATGTGGGTAGGACGACTAACAATGTTCTGCATAGGGTGTTCAGGGAGTTAGGTGCAAAGTTATAGGGCAGGACCTCCAGGGTTGTGATCTCAGAATTGTTACCCATGCCACGTGCTAGTGAGGCCAGAACTAGGAAGATTATATAGTTCAATATGTGACCAAAAAGTTGTTGTAGGAGGGAGGGCATTAGACTTTCAGATCATTGGGCTCTCTCCAGGGAAGGTGGGTCTTGTACAGAAGGGATGGTTTACACCCGAACTGGAGGGGGACTAATATCCTAGTGGGAAGGTTTGTTAATGCTGCATGGTGGGGTTTAAACTAGAGTTGCAGGGGGATAGGAACCAGAGTGCCAGAACAGTTAGTGGAGAGGTTGTAGAAACAGATGTTGATAAGACCTCAGACAAAGTTAGGAATCAAAAGGTTGAAAATGGTACTCCAACACTTGCCCACCACTGAAGTAAGACTCAACTGGGTTATCTCTACTCTTTCTTGAACAAGGGAACAATTTTTGCAACCTTCCAATCCTCTGATACCTCTACCATCCCTACTGATGAAGCAAAGATCATTGTCAGAAGATCAGAATCACCTCCCTCACTTTCTACAGTAGCCTGAGGTATTCTCATCCAGTCCCAGTGACTTATCTAACTTAATACCTTTCAAAAGCTCCAGCACATTCTCTTTCTTAATGTCTATAATTAAAATGTTTCAGTTCACTTTAAGTCATCCCCACAATTGCCAAGGTCTTCTTCCCTTGTGAATACTGAAACAAAGTATTGATTAATCACCTCGGCTACCTCCTTTGATTCCATGTACACGTTTCCACTACCACACTTGATTGGTCCTATTCTCACACTGCTCGTCCTCTTGCTCTTCACATACTTATAAAATGCCTTGGGGTTTTCCTCAATCCTGCTCACCAAGGCCTTTTCATGGCCCTTTCTAGCTCTCCTAATTTCATTCTTGAGCTCCTTCCTGGCACCCTTAAAATTTTATACAGCTTTAACAGTACCTAGTTTCTTGAACCTTTCATAAGCTTTTCTTTTCTTAATTAGACTTTCTACATCCTTTGTACACCATGGTTCTTTTACCCTACCACCCTTTCCCTGCCTCAATGGAACATTTGCCATATTTCTATTGTGCATTTCCCTGAGAACATCTGCTCCCAATTTATGTTCCCAAGTTCCTGCCTCATATTTCCCCCTACCCTAATTAAATGTCTTTTCCAAATTTTCTGCTCCTATCACTCTCCAGCGCTATGGTAAAGGAGATAGTGATCACAATTCTATCTCCAGAATGCTCTCCCACTGAGAGATCTGACACCTGACCAGGTCATTTCCCAATACCAGATGAATAATTCAGTCTGTTCTCTGTTCGTCCATCACTGTCTGGTTTGGATCGGCTACCAAACAAGGCAAGAATAGACTCTAAAGAACCATCAGGGCTGCAGAAAGGATTATTGGAGTGAAGCTGCCCTCGATCCAGGACTTATATGCATCTAGAGTCAGGAAGAGAGCAAGCAGCATTATTGTAGACCCATCACACCCTGGACATCACCTGTTCCAACTCTTTCCTTCTGGTAGGTGCTTTAGACCACTGTATGCCAAGACAAATAGGTACAAGAACAGTTTCTTTCTGGATGCCATCAGTCTTATGAACACTTGAATTTTAGTCTATTATAAATCAAGTCCACCTGTACATTCAATGAGGTGGACCTCATTGTATATAGTTTCTGATTATTTCCACTATTGTTTTTGTTTGCTTTTAATTCTGCACAGAGAGAGCTCAGGGAAACCGGCATCAAATTCCCTGTATGTGTCCTCATACCTGGAGATAATAGAGGATTCTGATACTGATTCTGAAGTACAGCCTCTCCTCTACTTGGCTTATCTAACATTGCATCAGGAAACCTTTGCACACCAAACAAACTCCACCCCATCTGAACCCCTTGCTGTAAGGAGACACCAAGTTAAAATCATCCATCACAGCACCCTATTATTGAACGTTCCAGAATCTGCCCCCCTATCTGCTCTTTGATATCCCTGTTACTATTGAGGGGGCGTATAAAATTGTGTGACTAGTGTCCTGAGCTGCCAGATGACCGATGAATATAATTTTTTATTGTTAAAGTGCACTCATGTATTCACCTTGATAATGCTGAAACAGCTGCCTGTGGAGCAGAACGTTCCTGAGAGAACGGCATTCGAGTGTTTTTTCCAGGTTTGGTGAGGAAAGGTGAATAATATTTGATAATACCCATGTAAATTCATTTATGCTTGTTTGCAAATCTAGAAGATTGGTAACCTGACATGCTTTTACATGTGGAAGCTTCAGATTTTCACGAGTAAATTGATCAACACAGGAATAGCATGGTTGTGCAAATTTCCTTATTGGCCTATTAGGTTAGTCGTTTTAGTAATTCAACTACAAGACAACTTATTGTAAAAGTATCGTAGGAAAGGTGGAAGATGAGGTAGCTGTTTTACAAACAGAGGCCATGAGTAATGAGGAGAGGCTTTTGCAGTCAACAGGGTGAGTTGCAATGCAAAAGGTGGACAAAATGGAAAAGGGTGAATACAGGACTGAAGGTGTTGTATCTCAATGCGCACAGTATATGAATAAGGTAGATGAACTTGTAGCACAGTTATAGATTGGTATGTATGATGCTTCAGGCATCACTGAATCACGGCTGAAAGAAAATTATAGCTAGAAGCTTAATGTCCAAAGATACACATTGTATCGAAAGGACAGGAGTGAAATCAGAAGGGCAGCATTGTTCTGTTGGTAAAACAAGAAACCAAGTCATTAGAAAGAGGTGACACAGGGTCAGAAGGTGTTGTATCGTTGTGCTGAGGAACTGCTAGGGTAAAAAGACCCTGACTGGAGTTGTATACGTGCCACCAAACTGTAGTAAGGATGTGGCCTACAAATTACAATGGGAGATAGAAACTGTAGGCTAAAAGGGGAATGTTACAATAGTCATAGGGGATTTCAATATGCAAGTAGACTGGGAATATCAGGCTGGTGCAGGATTCCAGGAGGGGAAATTTCTAGAGTGCCTACAAGATGGCTCTTTAGAGCAGCTCATGGTTGAGCCCACTAGAGGATCAGTTATTCTGGATTGGGTGTTGTGCGGTGAACTGGAGCAAGTGATAGAACATAGCAAATCTACAGCACATGACCGACCCTTCGGCCAGTGATGCTGTGCCCACCATGTAACCAACTCTAGAGACTGCGTGAAGTTTCCCTACCACATTGCCCTCTATTTTTCTAAGCTCCATGTACCTATCTAAGAATCTTTTAAAAGACTCTATTGTATCCGCCTCCACCACCGCTGCCTGCAGTCCATTCCCCACACACACCACTCTCCATGCGAAAAACTTACCCCTGACATCCCATCGGTACCTACTTCCAAGCACCTTAAATCTATACCCCCTTGTGTTAGCCATTTCAGCCTTGGGAACAAGCCTCTGGCTATCCACACGATCAATGCCTCTCATCATCTTATACACCCCTATCAGGTCACCTCTCATCCTCCGTCACTCCAAAGGAAAAGGGCCTAGTTTACTCAACCTATTATCATAAAGTATGCTCTCCAATCCAGGGAACATACTAATAAATCTTCTCTGCATTCTCTCTATAGTATCCACATCCTTCCTGTAGTGAGATGACCATAACTGAACACAGTACTGCAAGAGGGGTCCAACCAAGGCCTTGTATAGCTGTTACATTACCTCATAGCTCTTCAACTCAGTCCCATGGGTGACGAATGCCAACACACCATTCGCCTTCTTAACAACACTGCCAACCTACGCAGCAGCTTTGTGTGTCCTAATGATATAGACCCCAAAATCTCGCTGATTCTCCGCACTGCCAAGAGTCTTATCGTTAATGTTATATTCTGTAATCTTTAAGAGAAGGTAGGCCCCATCCTCCCTTTTTCTTGGCTAATTGCAAAGTTTTGAGATGAACTCTAGGGCCTTTTACCTTGCCATATATATATTGATAACATTTTGTTCCATTCATTGAATTCATTTTAGTTAATCTCTATTGGTAGGGTCTGACAGAGATATAACAGTCTGGGCAGTATATTCATTTTAATGGATTCAATCCTTGAACTGAGACTAAAAAAGGAATTAGGTTCCACCTTGTTATATCTTCCTTAATTTTTTTATATATAGGCAGATAATGGCATTCTGATAATTTTGCCAAACCTTTTGGCATAATGATGCCCAAATATTTGAAAGTCTCTGTGTGCCATGCCCAGGGATATCTACTTTCAATTTCTCTTGGTGGGCTATATATGAAAGTAATTGGGCTTTATCTATGTTGATCTTGTATCCTGATAATTGACCATATTGTTCAAAGGATTGCATCAATTTAGGCAAAGAGTATGTTGGTTGCCCTAGATAGATCAGAATGTCATCCGTATAACAAACCAACTTATGCTCTGTCCCTTTCATAGTAATTCCCCTGATATCTTCATTTTGTCTGATGTATTGAGCTAATGGTTCCAGATATAATGTGAAGCGGTGACCATGCACAACCCTGTCTTGTGCTCCTTTCTAGGGTAAGACTATTTGATAAATATCCATTGATTTTAATCCTAGCAGTAGGGTTGTATAGTTTTAATAATTGTGTCATGTAAACCAAATCTATGTAAAACTCTGTAAAGAAAATTCCAATTAACTGAATCAAATGCCTTCTCAGCATCCACGCTTATCACTATTGCTTCAATTTTATTTTTTTGTATATGATCCATAATGTGAAGTGTCCTTCGTATATTGTCTTGTGTTTAGCGTTATTGCATAAAATCCATCTGATTATTATGTATCAATGTGGGTAGAAACTCTTCTAATCGTTTGGCCATGATGGAAATAAATAATCTATAATCTACATTAAGAACAGATATTACTAAGAGATATATTTACATTTGGCGCACACGTGCTTAACTTCCGAACACATCTAGGCTAGATCCTGAAATGAGTTTTCCTCGCTCACAGTATGTGAACTGAGATTAACGCATTCTCATTACTCTGTTACATTCACATTCGGTCATGAAACATTAAAGAAAGACAAAAATAAACTTTTACAGAATTAACTTTTATGAACACCCAGTAGAGATATTGCCCCCTTTCTGTTTCTGACTTCCACTCACACTGACTCAGTAGACAATCCCTCCATGATTTCCTCCTTTTCTGCAGCCGTGACACTATCCCTGATTAGCAGTGCCACTCCCCCACCTCTTGCCTCCATCCCTGTCCTTTTGAAAAATCTAAAGCCTGGCACACTCAGCAGCCATTCCTGCTCCTGCAACATCCAAGTCTCTGTCATGGCCACAATATCATAGTTCCATGTATTGATCCATGCTCTAAGTTCATCCACCTTGCTCATGATAATCCTTGCATTAAAATAGACACATCTCAAACCATCTGACTGAGCGCATCTTTGCTCTAACATCTGCCCATCCTTCCTCACAAACTCCCTACAAGCTGTCCCTACTTGTGCTCCAACCTCCCCAACCCCTGCCTCTTCACTTTGGTTCCCACCCCCCTGCATATCTAGTTTAAACCCTCCCCAACAGCATTACCAAACCTCCCTCCCAGGATATTGGGAGTTCAGGTGCAACCGGTCCCTCTCAGACAGGTCACCCCTTCCCCAGAAAAGGTTCCAATGATCCAAGAACTGGAAACCCTGCCCCCTGCACCATCTCCTCAGCCACTCATTCATCTTCTTGTTGTGATCTTCACTAGCTTGTGACACTGGGAGTGATCTGGAGATTACCACCTTGGATGTCCTACTCTTCGGCCTCCTTCCTAACTCCCTAAACTTACTGCACAAGGCCTCGACCCCTCTCCTGCCTATGTCATTGGTATCAACCACCGGCTGTTCACCCTTCCCTTCAACAATATTCTGCAGCCACTCAGAGACATCCTGGACCCTAGCACCCAGGAGGCAGCACACTATCCTGCTGTCTCTTTTGTTGCCGCAAAACCTCCTATCTGTCCTCCTAACTATTGAGTTCCCTATGACTATTGCTCAGCCTGACTTCACCCTACTCTTCTGAGTTCAGTGACGACCACAGTGCTATTGGTCTGACTGCTGTATCTTGCCCAGATAGGTCACTCCCCTCAGCAGTATCCGAAGGGATACACCTGTTGCTGAAGGGAATGGCCACAGGGGCACCCGGCACTGACTTCCTTCTTCCTTTACCTCTGTCAGTGTTCACCCATCTACTCCATGAATTCTGCACTCTGGGTGTAACCACCTGCTCAAAAGCCGTGTCTATCAAATGCTCTCCTTCCTGAATGATCCTAAGTTCACCCAACTCCAGCTCCTTAAAGTGGTCTTTCATGAGCTGAAGATGGCTGTACTTCCCACAAGTGTAGTCATCAGGGAGACTATCAGGTTCCATGAATTATCACATCCTATAGGAGAATATCTGCCATATCTGCCAAACTGTCTGCACTGTACAATGGGCAACCATGACCAAATCTTCTAACCTGTTTCTTTTCACCTCAGCTTCTTCTTGTCAAAGGCTCTTGAGTCAAAGTCTAACACTTCTATTCTCACTGCTGGCCTACTCCCAACAATGGGAGTAATATGACTGAATTCACTTTGAAATCTGAGAAGGAGAAGCTAAAGTCAGATATATCAGTATTACAGTGGAGTAAAGGGAATTACAGAGGGATGAGAGAGGAGCTGGCCAGAATTGATTGGAAAAGATCTCTGGCAGGGATGAAGGCAGACCAGCAAAGGCTGGAATTTCTGGAAGCATTTCAGAAGGCACAGGATAAATACATCCCAAAGAGGAAGAAGTATTCTAAAGGCAGGATGACACAACAGTGGCTAACAAGAGAAGTCAAAGCCAACATAAAAGCCAAACAGAGGGCATATAATAGAGCAGAAATTAGTGGGAAATTAGAGGATTGAGAAGCTTTTAAAAACCAACAGAAGGCAACTAAAAGAAGCCATTAAGATGAAATATGCAAGCAAGCTAGTCAATAATATTAAAGAGGATACCAAAAGTTTTTTCAGATTTATAAGGTGTGAAAGAAAGGTAAGACCTGGGTATTTAAATGCTGGAAAGGTAGAAATGGGGGACACCAAAATGGCGGACAAACCAAATAAGTATTTTGCATCAGTCTTCACTGTGGAAAACAGTATGGTGGCAGTTCCAGCTGTTGGGGTCATGAAGTAGCTATAACTAGAGAGAAGGTTCTTGGGAAACTGAAAGGTCTGAAGGTAGGTAAGTCACCTGGACCAGATGGACTACACCCCAGGGTTCTGAAAGAAGTGGCTGAAGAGAAAGTGGAGACATTAGTAATGGTCTTTTAGATTCTGGAATGGTTCTGGAAATAATAAGCAGGATAGTCTGTGCAGAATCGGTTGATATTGTGCACTTGGATTTTCAGAAAGCTTTTGACAAGGTGCCACACATGAGACTTCTTAACAAGCTACAAGCCCGTGGTATTACAGGAAAGATTTCAGCATGTATTGGCAGGGGGCAAAGAGTGAGAATAAAGGGAACCTTTTCACGCTGGCTGCCAGTGACTACATGGGTCTGTGTTGGGACTGATTTTTTTAATGTTTTGTATCAACGATTTGGATGATGGAATTCTTGGTTCTGTGACAAAGTTTGCAGACTATGTGAAGATTGGAGGAGGGGCAGGTAGTTTTTGAGGAAGTAGAGAGGTTACAGAAGGACTTTGATGGATTAGGAGAATGGGCAAAGAAGTGGCAGATGGAGTACGGTGTTGGGAAGTTCATGGTCATGCACTTGGGTAGAAATGAAAGAGTTGACTATTTTCTAAATGGAGAGAAAATACAAAAAAACTGAGGTGTGAAGGGACTTGAGAATCCTTATGCTGGATTCCCTAAAGGTTAATTTGCAGGGTGAGTCAGAAATAAGGAAGGCAAATGCAACATTAGCATTCATTTCAAGTGGACTCACAAATAAAAGCAAGGATGTAATGGAGTGAGAAGTGTTAAGTGGTTTGGAAAAGTACCCACAAAGTACACTGCAGATGCTGCGGTCAAATCAACACGTACAAACAAGCTGGAGGAACTCAGCAGGTTAGGCAGCATCCATGGCCGAGACCCTTCGTCAGGACTGAAGATGGAGGGGGCAGGGGCCCTATAAAGAAGGAGGGGGGAGGGTGGAGGGTGGAGGGTGTCAGGTGAAAGATCAAGGGGTGGGGGAGGGGATAGGCAGGAAAGGTGAAGAAGGAATGTAAGGGGAAAACACTATGGAGTAGAAGAAGGCAGAATCATGAGAGAGGTGATAGGCAGCTGGAGGAGGCAGAGTGAAACTAGGGTGGGGGAAGGGAAGGGGATGGAATTACCAGAAGTTAGAGAATTCAATGTTCATGCCAAGGGACTGGAGACTACCCAGACGGTATATGAGGTGTTGCTCCTCCAACCTGAGTTTGGCCTCATCATGAAAGTAGAGGAGGCCGTGTATGGACATATCTGAATGGGAATGTGAAGCAGAGTTGAAGTGGGTGGTAACCGGGAGATCTTGTCTGTTGTGGCGGATTGAGTGGAGGTGCTCGATGAAGCTGTCCCCTAATCTGCGTTGGGTCTCGCCGATGTAGAGGAGGCTGCACCAGGAGCACCGGATGCAATAGATGACACCAACAGACTCACAAGTGAAGTGTTGCCTCATCTGGAAGGACTGTTTGGGGTCCTGAATGTTGGTAAGAGAGGAGTGTAGGGACAGGTGTAGAACTTACGCTTGCAGGGATAAGTACCTGGTGGGAGATCTGTGGGGAGGGATGTATGGACCAGGCAGTCGCGGAGGGAACGATCCCTGCGAAAAGCAGAGAGGGGTAGAGAGGGAAAGATGTGCTTGGTGGTGGGGTCCTGTTGAAAGTGGCGGAAGTTGCGGAGGATAATATGCTGGATCCGGAGGCTGGTGGGGTGGTAGGTGAGGACAAGGGGAACACAGTCCCTGTTGTGGAGATGGGAGGGAGTTGTTAGCGAGTCTGGTATCCCAATTCTGCCTTCCATTTCCGTCCCTCGTCCACAGATAATTTCATGCAACAAAGTCCGAAAAGATCCCGGGGGGTAGCGTTATACAACTGAATTGCACTCCACACATAACATGTGAAAAGTGCCGGTTTCTCCTTTCTGTCGGGGCCTGATTCTTTATCATGATCATCTCTTGTGGCTTCCATGGGGCATAGACAGGGTTAACCGCCCGCTGATCTTGCTCCCCTGCCCTGGGATTTGGCATCGATCGGGTAGGTAACTGTCTGAGGTTTGGATGGGAGACAGTGTTTATCCATTCTTCAGTTTCATCTTATGGGATGGTTGGATGTAGGGATCTGTCTTCCCTCTCTCCCTTCCTCCCACGGTGTCAGAGAACCCCAGAGATATTTCAGGTCCCATGGCTAGTAGCGGCTCCCGATGGGGGTCTTGTCACGATCCAATCTTTATCGCAATCACTTTCATCAACAGGTTCGATAGCCAGACCTGCACCCAATATCCCATATTTCATTCCCTATTTGTCCCTGCGTTTGTCATTTTTGGCCTTCGGCTTTATCTTTTTCTGCCTTAACCTCCCTCTGGTGCCTTTCCTCCTCTCTTTATCGTCTGCCGCCTAGCCATTCATTTTTCGCTTTGACAGTCTCCCAGGCTTTAGTCTCTTTGACTAAACAACATACCTCGGTTGGTTATGATTAGACTGAAAGCCTGCCTCAGCAAGGACCAGGACCCATTGCAATTTGTCTATCGCCACAATAGATCAATGGCAGACACAATCTCAATGGCTCTCCACATGGCTTTAGACCACCTGGACAACACAAACACCTCCATCAGCATGCTGTTCATCAACTATAGCTCAGCATTTAATACCATCATTCCCACAATCCTGATTGAGAAGTTGCAGAACCTGGGCCTCTGTACCTCCCTCTGCAATTGGATTCTCGACTTCCTAACCGGAAAACCACACTCTGTGTGGATTGGTGATAACATCTCCTCCTCACTGACGATCAACACTGGTGCACCTCAGGGGTGTGTGCTTAGCCCACTCCTCAACTCTGTCTATACCAGGGGTCGGCAACCCACGGCTCCGGAGCCGCATGCAGCTCTTTCATCTCTGTGCTGCGGCTCCCCGTGGTTTGTTAGTTTTTGAAATGTAATTCGAAATTTGAAGATTATGGTGATCTTGTACAATCTAAATAAAACGTTGTGGCGACCCCATTTCCTGGCACATCCGAACCTGCTCACAATTAGCCACCGTTCCGGCTAAGGGAGATAGCCTATGGGGGTTTGTGAGTACGTGTCTTTTGGAGCATCCGCGCCCACGGGGGGCGGGTTGAGGGAGGCTTTAAAGCAAGGCTGTTTAGTTCGAGTAAAGTTACCTTTGACTGCAGTGTCATTATTTTAGCGCTGCGTGTAGCACACCGCTACAGCGTGTTTTTTTATCGCTATTAATATACATCACCACTGCCAATCCCTGACACCCGCCAGTGCGCGATTTCTTTTAATTCTTCGATCCAAGGTAGGCTACCTACGGAGTAACCTTCAACCCAACGTCTTTTTTTCGGAGTTCAAAATGTTTTTGTTGCATGCAGAAATGTAATTTCATTTTCTCTGCAGGAGTTCATCAATTTCATAAATGCAACACATCATAGTTTGTTTATACATAGCATAAAGGCAAAAAAAAACCCGTTGTATGCAGCGTTATTTCATTTTAAATGTCAAACGGGTTTTGTGGCTCCCAGTGTTTTCTTTTCTGTGGGAAATGGGTCCATATGAAATGGGTTCAGTGGTAAATGTTGCCAACCCCTGGTCTATACACATGACCATGTGGCTAGGCATAACTCAAATACCATCTATAAATTTGCTGACAATACAATCATTGTTGGTAGAATCTCAGGTGGTGATGAGAGGGTGTACAGGAGTGAGATATGCCAACTAGTGGAATGGTGCCACAGCAACAACCTGGCACTCAATGTCAGTAAGATGAAAGAGCTGATTGTGGACTTCAGGAAGGGTAAGATGAAGGAACACATACCAATCCTCATAGAGGGATCAGACGTGGAGAAAGTGAGCAGCTTCAAGTTCCTGAGTGTCAAGATCTCTGAGGATCTAACCTGGTCCCAGCATATTGATGTAGTCACAAAGACAGCGGCTATACTTTATTTGGAGTTTGAAGCGATTTGGCATGTCAACAAATACACTCAAAAACTTCTATAGTTGTACCGTGGAGAGCATTCTGACAGGCTGCATCACTGTCTGGTATGGAGGGGCTACTGCACAGGACCAAAAGAAGCTGCAGAAGGTTGTAAATCTAGTCAGCTCCATATTGGGCGTTAGCCTACAAAGTACCCAGGACGCCTTCAGGGAGCGGAGTCTCAGAAAAGCAGCATCCATTAGTAAGGCCTCCAGTGCACAGATGTCCAGCCACTGGCGCAGAGAGCACAGGCCCACAGCCAGTGTGTGCAGAGCACCCTTTAGTTGGGTACACTGCCATCAGACTTGCAGTCACTATTGGACAATGTCTCCAGAACCCAGTTATGGTGATACAATGTCCAGACCCCTAGTCATTGATATACATTCACCCTGGAGCCTGGTTCACATAGAGTGTCACCAGATGCTCTGTCACCGATAAACACTACCCAGACTTTCATTTACTGAGATACAAAGTCTCCAGAACCTCACCCCCACCACCGGACCACCAGCCTGTGACACACTGTCCCTCCCGGACCACCAGCCCGTGACACAATGATGCCCCCAGGACCACCAGTCTGTGACACACTGCCCCTCCGGGACCGCTAGCCCGTGACGCACTCACACCCCATCAGACCGCCAGTCCGTGACACACTGTCACCCCCATCGGACCGCCAGTCCGTGACACACTGTCACCCCCCATCGGACCGCCAGTCCGTGACACACTGTCACCCCAATGGACAGCCAGTCCGTGACACACTGTCACCCCATCGGACAGCCAGTCCATGACACACTGTCACCCCATCGGACAGCCAGTCCATGACAAACTGTCACCCCCCGGACCACCAGCCCGTGACACACTGTCACCCCATCGGACCGCCAGTCCGTGACACACTGTCACCCCATCGGACAGCCAGTCCGTGACACACTGTCACCCCATCGGACAGCCAGTCCGTGACACACTGTCACCCCCCGGACCACCAGCCCGTGACACACTGTCACCCCATCGGACCGCCAGTCCGTGACACACTGTCACCCCCATCGGACAGCCAGTCCGTGACACACTGTCACCCCCATCGGACAGCCAGTCCGTGACACACTGTCACCCCAATGGACAGCCAGTCCGTGACACACTGTCACCCCCATCGGACAGCCAATCCGTGACACACTGTCACCCCAATGGACAGCCAGTCCGTGACACACTGTCACCCCATCGGACAGCCAGTCCGTGACACACTGTCACCCCCCATCGGACAGCCAGTCCGTGACACACTGTCACCCCAATGGACAGCCAGTCCGTGACACACTGTCACCCCCATCGGACAGCCAGTCCGTGACACACGGTCACCCCCCATCGGACAGCCAGTCCGTGACACACTGTCACCCCAATGGACAGCCAGTCCGTGACACACTGTCACCCCATCAGACAGCCAGTCCGTGACACACTGTCACCCCCATCGGACAGCCAGTCCGTGACACACTGTCACCCCCATCAGACAGCCAGTCCGTGACACACTGTCACCCCATCGGACAGCCAGTCCGTGACACACTGTCACCCCCATCGGACAGCCAGTCCGTGACACACTGTCACCCCATCGGACATCCAGTCCGTGACACACTGTCACCCCATCGGACAGCCAGTCCGTGACACACGGTCACCCCCATCGGACAGCCAGTCCATGACACACTGTCACCCCCATCGGACCACCAGTCCGTGACACACTGTCATCCCCATCGGACAGCCAGTCCGTGACACACTGTCACCCCCCGGACCACCAGTCCGTGACACACTGTCACCCCCCGGACCACCAGTCCGTGACACACTGTCACCCCCATCGGACAGCCAGTCCGTGACACACTGTCACCCCCATCGGACAGCCAGTCCGTGACACACTGTCACCCCCATCGGACAGCCAGTCCGTGACACACTGTCACCCCCCATCGGACAGCCAGTCCGTGACACACTGTCACCCCATCGGACAGACAGTCCGTGACACACTGTCACCCCCCATCGGACAGCCAGTCCGTGACACACTGTCACCCCAATGGACAGCCAGTCCCTGACACACTGTCACCCCCATCGGACAGCCAGTCCGTGACACACTGTCACCCCCATCGGACAGCCAGTCCGTGACACACTGTCACCCCCCATCGGACAGCCAGTCCGTGACACACTGTCACCCCCATCGGACAGCCAGTCCGTGACACACGGTCACCCCCATCGGACAGCCAGTCCGTGACACACTGTCACCCCCCGGACCACCAGTCCGTGACACACTGTCACCCCCATCGGACAGCCAGTCCGTGACACACTGTCACCCCCCGGACCACCAGTCCGTGACACACTGTCACCCCACGGACCACCAGTCCGTGACACACTGTCACCCCATCGGACAGCCAGTCCGTGACACACTGTCACCCCCAACGGACAGCCAGTCCGTGACACACTGTCACCTCCAACGGACAGCCAGTCCGTGACACACTGTCACCCCATCGGACAGCCAGTCCGTGACACACTGTCACCCCCCATCAGACAGCCAGTCCGTGACACACTGTCACCCCAACGGACAGCCAGTCCATGACACACTGTCAACCCCATCAGACAGCCAGTCCATGACACACTGTCAACCCATCGGACAGCCAGTCCGTGACACACTGTCACCCCCCGGACCACCAGTCCGTGACACACTGTCACCCCCATCGGACAGCCAGTCCGTGACACACTGTCACCCCATCGAACAGCCAGTCCGTGACACACTGTTACCCCCAACGGACAGCCAGTCCGTGACACACTGTCACCTCCAACGGACAGCCAGTCCGTGACACACTGTCACCCCATCGGACAGCCAGTCCATGACACACTGTCACCCCCCATCAGACAGCCAGTCCGTGACACACTGTCACCCCAACGGACAGCCAGTCCATGACACACTGTCAACCCCATCAGACAGCCAGTCCATGACACACTGTCAACCCATCGGACAGCCAGTCCGTGACACACTGTCAACCCATCAGACAGCCAGTCCATGACACACTGTCAACCCATCGGACAGCCAGTCCATGACACACTGTCAACCCATCAGACAGCCAGTCCATGACACACTGTCAACCCATCGGACAGCCAGTCCGTGACACACTGTCATCCCCATCGGACAGCCAGTCCGTGACACACTGTCACCCCAATGGACAGCCAGTCCGTGACACACTGTCACCCCATCGGACCGCCAGTCCATGACACACTGTCACCCCCATCGGACAGCCAGTCCGTGACACACTGTCACCCCCTTGACCACCAGTCCGTGACACACTGTCACCCCCCGGACCACCAGTCCGTGACACACTGTCACCCCCATCGGACAGCCAGTCCGTGACACACTGTCACCCCCATCGGACAGCCAGTCCGTGACACACTGTCACCCCAACGGACAGCCAGTCCGTGACACACTGTCACCCCCATCGGACCGCCAGTCCGTGACACACTGTCACCCCCCGGACCACCAGCCCGTGACACACTGTCACCCCCATCGGACAATCAGTCCGTGACACACTGTCACCCCAACGGACAGCCAGTCCGTGACACACTGTCACCCCAACGGACAGCCAGTCCGTGACACACTGTCACCCCCCATTGGACAGCCAGTCCGTGACTCACTGTCACCCCAATGGACAGCCAGTCCGTGACACACTGTCACCCCATCGGACAGCCAGTCCGTGACACACTGTCACCCCAATGGACAGCCAGTCCGTGACACACTGTCACCCCAACGGACAGCCAGTCCGTGACACACTGTCACCCCATCGGACAGCCAGTCCGTGACACACTGTCACCCCATCGGACCACCAGCCCGTGACACACTGTCACCCCATCGGACAGCCAGTCCGTGACACACTGTCACCCCATCGGACAGCCAGTCCGTGACACACTGTCACCCCCCGGACCACCAGCCCGTGACACACTGTCACCCCATCGGACAGACAGTCCGTGACACACTGTCACCCCCCATCGGACAGCCAGTCCGTGACACACTGTCACCCCATCGGACAGCCAGTCCGGGACACACTGTCACCCCATCGGACAGCCAGTCCGTGACACACTGTCACCCCCCGGACCACCAGCCCGTGACACACTGTCACCCCATCGGACAGACAGTCCGTGACACACTGTCACCCCCCATCGGACAGCCAGTCCGTGACACACTGTCACCCCATCGGACAGCCAGTCCGGGACACACTGTCACCCCATCGGACAGCCAGTCCGTGACACACTGTCACCCCATCGGACAGCCAGTCCGTGACACACTGTCACCCCAATGGACAGCCAGTCCGTGACACACTGTCACCGCCCGGACCACCAGCCCGTGACACACTGTCACCCCATCGGACAGCCAGTCCGTGACACACTGTCACCCCATCGGACAGCCAGTCCGTGACACACTGTCACCCCCCGGACCACCAGCCCGTGACACACTGTCACCCCATCGGACAGACAGTCCGTGACACACTGTCACCCCCCATCGGACAGCCAGTCCGTGAAACACTGTCACCCCATCGGACAGACAGTCCGTGACACACTGTCACCCCCATCGGACAGCCAGTCCGTGACACACTGTCACCCCATCGGACAGCCAGTCCGTGACACACTGTCACCCCATCGGACAGCCAGTCCGTGACACACTGTCACCCCCCATCGGACCGCCAGTCCGTGACACACTGTCACCCCCCGGACCACCAGCCCGTGACACACTGTCACCCCAATGGACAGCCAGTCCGTGACACACTGTCACCCCCATCGGACAGCCAGTCCGTGACACATTGTCACCCCATCGGACAGCCAGTCCGTGACACACTGTCACCCCCCGGGACCAGCAGCCCATGACACACTGTCACCCCAACGGACAGCCAGTCCGTGACACACTGTCACCCCATCGGACAGCCAGTCCATGACACACTGTCACCCCCCATCAGACAGCCAGTCCGTGACACACTGTCACCCCAACGGACAGCCAGTCCATGACACACTGTCAACCTCATCAGACAGCCAGTCCATGACACACTGTCAACCCATCGGACAGCCAGTCCGTGACACACTGTCAACCCATCAGACAGCCAGTCCATGACACACTGTCAACCCATCGGACAGCCAGTCCGTGACACACTGTCAACCCATCGGACAGCCAGTCCGTGACACACTGTCATCCCCATCGGACAGCCAGTCCGTGACACACTGTCACCCCAATGGACAGCCAGTCCGTGACACACTGTCACCCCATCGGACCGCCAGTCCATGACACACTGTCACCCCCATCGGACAGCCAGTCCGTGACACACTGTCACCCCCCGGACCACCAGTCCGTGACACACTGTCACCCCCATCGGACAGCCAGACGGTGACACACTGTCACCCCCCGGACCACCAGTCCGTGACACACTGTCACCCCCATCGGACAGCCAGTCCGTGACACACTGTCACCCCCATCAGACAGCCAGTCCGTGACACACTGTCACCCCCATCGGACAGCCAGTCCGTGACACACTGTCACCCCCATCGGACCGCCAGTCCGTGACACACTGTCACCCCAATGGACAGCCAGTCCGTGACACACTGTCACCCCATCGGACAGCCAGTCCGTGACACACTGTCACCCCATCGGACAGCCAGTCCGTGACACACTGTCACCCCATCGGACAGCCAGTCCGTGACACACTGTCACCCCAATGGACAGCCAGTCCGTGACACACTGTCACCCCCCGGACCACCAGCCCGTGACACACTGTCACCCCATCGGACAGCCAGTCCGTGACACACTGTCACCCCATCGGACAGCCAGTCCGTGACACACTGTCACCCCCCGGACCACCAGCCCGTGACACACTGTCACCCCATCGGACAGACAGTCCGTGACACACTGTCACCCCCCATCGGACAGCCAGTCCGTGACACACTGTCACCCCAATGGACAGCCAGTCCGTGACACACTGTCACCCCAATGGACAGCCAGTCCATGACACACTGTCACCCCAATGGACAGCCAGTCCGTGACACACTGTCACCCCCATCGGACAGCCAGTCCGTGACACACTGTCACCCCATCGGACAGCCAGTCCGTGACACACTGTCACCCCATCGGACAGCCAGTCCGTGACACACTGTCACCCCCCATCGGACCGCCAGTCCGTGACACACTGTCACCCCCCGGACCACCAGCCCGTGACACACTGTCACCCCATCGGACAGCCAGTCCGTGACACACTGTCACCCCCATCGGACAGCCAGTCCGTGACACACTGTCACCCCCCGGGACCAGCAGCCCATGACACACTGTCACCCCCCGGACCACCAGCCCGTGACACACTGTCACCCCCATCGGACAGCCAGTCCGTGACACACTGTCACCACCCGGACAACCAGTCCGTGACACACTGTCACCCCCATCGGACAGCCAGCCCGTGACACACTGTCACCCCCCGGACCACCAGCCCGTGACACACTGTCACCCCCATCGGACAGCCAGCCCGTGACACACTGTCACCCCCATCGGACAGCCAGTCCGTGACACACTGTCACCCCAACGGACAGCCAGTCCGTGACACACTGTCACCCCCCATCGGACAGCCAGTCCGTGACACACTGTCACCCCCATCGGACAGCCAGTCCGTGACACACTGTCACCCCAACGGACAGCCAGTCCGTGACACACTGTCACCCCCCATCGGACAGCCAGTCCGTGACACACTGTCACCCCCCATCGGACAGCCAGTCCGTGACACACTGTCACCACCCGGACAACCAGTCCGTGACACACTGTCACCCCCCGGACCACAAGTGTGTGACACACTGTCACCCCCCGGACCACCAGCCCATGACACACTGTCACCCCCCGGACCACAAGTGTGTGACACACTGTCACCCCCCGGACCGCCAGTCTGTGACTCACTATCCCTACCGGACAGCCAGCCCGTGACATACTGACCACCCCCGGTCCGACAACATCTGATTCACTGACACACGCAGGCCCCCAAGTCACTGATATATATGGGCCACAAACTCCCAGTCACAGAGGTACACTGCCACAGACACCATGTTACTTTGGCAAGCAGTCTGCAGACTCTCTGTCAATGATACACTGTTCCCGGATCCCCAACACCAGTCACCGAGACACTGTCCCCGGATCCCCAACCCCAGTCACAGATACACTGTCCCCGGATCCCCAACACCAGTCACTAATACACTGTCCACAGTTCCCCAACCCCAGTCACAGATACACTGTCCCCGGATCCCCAACCCCAGTCACAGATACACTGTCCCCGGATACCCAACCCCAGTCACAGATACACTGTCCCCGGATCCCCCTGTCACAAATACACTGTCCCCGGATCACCAAACCCAGTCACCGATACACTGTCCCCAGATCCACAACACCAGTCACTGATACACTGTCCCCGGATCCACAACCCCAGTCACTGATGCACTGTCCCCGGATACCCAACCCCAGTCACAGATACACTGTCCCCGGATCCCCAACACCAGTCACTAATACACTGTCCACAGATCCCCAACCCCAGTCACCGATACACTGTCCCCGGAACCCCAAACCCAGTCACAGTTACACTGTCCCCAGATCCCCCAGTAACCGATACACTGTCCCCGGATCCACAACACCAGTCACTGATGCACTGTCCCCGGATCCCCAACCCCAGTCACTGATACACTGTCTCCGGATCCCCCAGTCACCGATACACTGTCCCCGGATCCCCAACCCCAGTCACCGATACACTGTCTCCGGATCCCCCAGTCAACGATACACTGTACCAGGATCCCCAACCCAAGACACCGATAGACTGTCCCCGGATCCCCAACCCCAGTCACTGATACCCTGTCCACGGATCCCCAACCCCCGTCACAGATACTCTGACCCCGGATCCCCAACATCAGTCACCGAAACACTGTCCCCGGATTCCCCAGTCACCGACACACTGTCCCTGGATCCACAACCCCACTCACTGATACACTGTCCAGGGATCCCCAATCACAGTCACTGACACACTGTCCCCGGATCCCAATCCCTGTCACTGATACACTGTCCCCGGATCCCCCAGTCACCGATATATTGTCCCCGGATCCACAACCCCAGTCACTGACACTCTGTCCCCGGATTCCCAACCCCAGTCACAGATACACTGTCCCCGGATCCCCAAACCCAGTCACCGATACACTCTCCCCGGATACCCAACCCCAGTCACCGATACACTGTCCCCAGATCGACAACCCCAGTCACTGATACACTGTCCCTGGATCCACAACCCCAGTCACTGATACACTGTCCCCGGATCCCCAAACCCAGTCACCGATACACTGTCCCCGGATCCCCAAACCCAGTCACAGATACACTGTCCCTGGATCCCCAACCCCAGTCACTGATACACGGCCCCTGATCCCCAACCCCAGTCACCGATACACTGTCACCGGATTCCCAACCCCTGTCACCGATACACTGTCCCCGGATCCCCAAACCCAGTCACCGATACACTGTCCCCGGATCCGCAAACCCAGTCACCGATATACTGTCCTGGGATCCCAAACCCCAGTCACCAATACACAGACCCCAGATCCCCAACACCAGTCACTAAAACACTGTCCACAGATACCCAACCCCAGTCACAGATACACTGTCCCCGGAACCCCAAACCCAGTCACCGATACACTGTCCCCAGATCCCCAACCCCAGTCACCGATACACTGTCACTGGATCCCCAAACCCAGTCACCGATACACTGTCCCCGGCTAACCACCCTGGTCACCAATACACAGTCCCCGGATCCCCAACCCCAGTCACAGATACACTGTCCCTGGATCCCCAACCCCAGTCACTGATACACGGCCCCTGATCCCCAACCCCAGTCACCGATACACTGTCCCCGGATTCCCAACCCCTGTCACCGATACACTGTGCGCGGATCCCCAAACCCAAACACCAATACAGTATCCCCGGATCCCCAACCCCAGTCATCGATACACAGTTCCCGGATTCCCAACCCCAGTCACTGATACACTGTCCCCGGATCCACTACCCCGGTCACTGATACACTGTCCCTGGATCCACAACCCCAGTCACTGATACACTGTCCCCGGATCCCCAAACCCAGTCACCGATACACTGTTCCCGGATCCCCAAACCCAGTCACCGATACACTGTCCCCGGATCCCCAAACCCAGTCACCGATACACTGTCCCGGGATCCCCAACCCCAGTCACCAATACACTGTCCCCGGATCCCCAACCCCAGTCACAGATACACTGTCCCCGGAACCCCAAACCCAGTCACCGATACACTGTCCCCGGATCCCCAACACCAGTCATTAATACACTGTCCACAGATCCCCAACCCCAGTCACAGATACACTGTCCCCGTATCCCCAAACCCAGTCACAGATACACTGTCCCCGTATCCACAAACCCAGTCACCGATACACTGTCCCCAGATCGCCAACCCCAGTCACCGATACACTGTCCCCGGATCCCCAAACCCAGTCACAGATACACTGTCCCTGGATCCCCAACCCCAGTCACTGATACACGGCCCCTGATCCCCAACCCCAGTCACCGATACACTGTCACCGGATTCCCAACCCCTGTCACCGATACACTGTCCCCGGATCCCCATACCCAGTCACCGATACACTGTCCCCGGATCCGCAAACCCAGTCACCGATATACTGTCCTGGGATCCCAAACCCCAGTCACCAATACACAGACCCCGGATCCCCAACACCAGTCACTAAAACACTGTCCACAGATACCCAACCCCAGTCACAGATACACTGTCCCCGGAACCCCAAACCCAGTCACCGATACACTGTCCCCAGATCCCCAACCCCAGTCACCGATACACTGTCACTGGATCCCCAAACCCAGTCACCGATACACTGTCCCCGGCTAACCACCCTGGTCACCAATACACAGTCCCCGGATCCCCAACCCCAGTCACAGATACACTGTCCCTGGATCCCCAACCCCAGTCACTGATACACGGCCCCTGATCCCCAACCCCAGTCACCGATACACTGTCCCCGGATTCCCAACCCCTGTCACCGATACACTGTGCGCGGATCCCCAAACCCAAACACCAATACAGTATCCCCGGATCCCCAACCCCAGTCATCGATACACAGTTCCCGGATTCCCAACCCCAGTCACTGATACACTGTCCCCGGATCCACTACCCCGGTCACTGATACACTGTCCCTGGATCCACAACCCCAGTCACTGATACACTGTCCCCGGATCCCCAAACCCAGTCACCGATACACTGTTCCCGGATCCCCAAACCCAGTCACCGATACACTGTCCCCGGATCCCCAAACCCAGTCACCGATACACTGTCCCGGGATCCCCAACCCCAGTCACCAATACACTGTCCCCGGATCCCCAACCCCAGTCACAGATACACTGTCCCCGGAACCCCAAACCCAGTCACCGATACACTGTCCCCGGATCCCCAACACCAGTCATTAATACACTGTCCACAGATCCCCAACCCCAGTCACAGATACACTGTCCCCGTATCCCCAAACCCAGTCACAGATACACTGTCCCCGTATCCACAAACCCAGTCACCGATACACTGTCCCCAGATCGCCAACCCCAGTCACCGATACACTGTCCCCGGATCCCCAAACCCAGTCACAGATACACTGTCCCTGGATCCCCAACCCCAGTCACTGATACACGGCCCCTGATCCCCAACCCCAGTCACCGATACACTGTCACCGGATTCCCAACCCCTGTCACCGATACACTGTCCCCGGATCCCCATACCCAGTCACCGATACACTGTCCCCGGATCCGCAAACCCAGTCACCGATATACTGTCCTGGGATCCCAAACCCCAGTCACCAATACACAGACCCCGGATCCCCAACACCAGTCACTAAAACACTGTCCACAGATACCCAACCCCAGTCACAGATACACTGTCCCCGGAACCCCAAACCCAGTCACCGATACACTGTCCCCAGATCCCCAACCCCAGTCACCGATACACTGTCACTGGATCCCCAAACCCAGTCACCGATACACTGTCCCCGGCTAACCACCCTGGTCACCAATACACAGTCCCCGGATCCCCAACCCCAGTCACAGATACACTGTCCCTGGATCCCCAACCCCAGTCACTGATACACGGCCCCTGATCCCCAACCGCAGTCACCGATACACTGTCCCCGGATTCCCAACCCCTGTCACCGATACACTGTGCGCGGATCCCCAAACCCAAACACCAATACAGTATCCCCGGATCCCCAACCCCAGTCATCGATACACAGTTCCCGGATTCCCAACCCCAGTCACAGATACACTGTCCCCGGATCCACTACCCCGGTCACTGATACACTGTCCCTGGATCCACAACCCCAGTCACTGATACACTGTCCCCGGATCCCCAAACCCAGTCACCGATACACTGTTCCCGGATCCCCAAACCCAGTCACCGATACACTGTCCCCGGATCCCCAAACCCAGTCACCGATACACTGTCCC